>NC_062560.1:107415867-107718627 GCF_016906955.1 Phacochoerus africanus | reverse complement strand
TGTTTTCTGGTAGGTGGTGCTATAACATAAGCTTTTGGTTTCTCTTATCTGAGCTGGCCTCTGGTTATATTTGAAAGTTGGCACTTTCCAGCCTCTACCTTCTCTGTAAGAGGTGTGGCTGAACACCTT
The DNA here is from genome assembly GCF_016906955.1 of Phacochoerus africanus. NCBI lineage: Eukaryota > Metazoa > Chordata > Mammalia > Artiodactyla > Suidae > Phacochoerus > Phacochoerus africanus. The sequence continues at coordinate 107,718,498 of NC_062560.1, read as the reverse complement.
CTTTGTCTCTTTTTGTGCTTCTGGGGTCTTTGCTGCCTTGCTTCTGCCAGAATTTCTGTCCATATTGGGATCTTTCCTTGTGTGGGGGATTCCCTGAGACACAGGCTCTGCCATGAGGGGAGGGTGCAGCAGTGGAGATGCAGTTGGTGTCATGCAAGACCCTCTACCATGTCTGGCGTTGTAAGGTTCATGAGTTCTGCTACTGTGGATGGGTGGAGGGTGAGGTCTGAGGTTTTAAGTGCCTCAATGGCTGGAGGGATAGGATCCTAGGCCCCACTGTTGCTGCTACCCAGTTACACGTAGTTGCAGAATCATGTACTTGGTTTCCCCTGCTGCTAATGGGATCTCTAAAGCTGTGGGATCAGATGCTGCAGTCAGAAGGTCAGGACTGCAGGCACCAGTCCACCCACCTTTAGATGTTCAGGTGTGTGGAATTCTCAGGCATACTGTTGTGTTGAACAGAGGCACTTTTGTTGAAGGGGAGAGATAAAGGTAGCTTTTCACTCTGCCATGTTCTTAGCATCATCTTAAATCTACTTTTCTAAAAAAAACAGAATGTTTTAAATTTTTTTCAAATAAAAAAATCTGTTTTATTGAACCTCATTATAAACACTAACATAATGAATATCATGTACTCGAATGATTGACTCACCTGTCATGCATTTCATTTTTGGTTGCTGTGATTAATTCTAGAATGTTTGCAAGTTTATCTTCTATATTATTGTGATTTTTAAATTCTTCACACTCACATGGAAATATGTCAATAATCTGTCAGAAAATTCATGACTCACATAAAGTTCTACATGAAGAGCCAGTGGTAATTTTCAAACATTTTAGAAAAAGTCTGAATAAAGTAATGAACCGTGAAAGTTGCTTTTGATTTTTTAATTTTAATACTTTCTGATTGACTCTTCTATCATATTTAAGTAATTTGATATGACTCTTCTACCATATTTAGGTAATAGTTATTGAGAATTCAGGTGGGATTCTACTCAATTCAACAGGTATGGAATTATAAAATGAGGATGTGTCATAATTACACAAATATATGGTTAAAAATATGTATTTTTTGTTTGGTCATTGTTGTTTAGTTTTTCTGTTTTTCTGATGTAACAGATTGATTATCTCAAGCCTCTATTTCACTGAAATATTAAGAGTCTATACTCTTACTGACCCTTTTTTTTAAAAATTACTTCATTGAGGTATGATTTACAAACAATGCAATTCACTTATTTTAAGTGTGCCTCTTAGTGACTTCTCATACATTTAGAGAATTATGAAAATATCACTAAAATCCAATTTCAGAACATTACCATCCCTCCAAAGAGATCCATCATAATTCTTTAAAGTAATATTTGTCTGCCACCTCCAGATGTAGGCAACAACTAATTTACTTTTTATATTTATAGACTTGCTTGTCCTGGAAATTTCATGTAAATTGTATAATACAGTAGTATGTTTTAGGTGAAGTTGTTTTATAGTGTTGTTTAAGTCTACCTATGCTCTTGCTGATTTTCTGTCTAGGTGTCCTGTACATTAATGAGAGTGGGACTTTAAGGTCTCCTAGTATGACTGTTAAACTGTTTATTTCTCCTTTAGTTTCTTTTGCTTATTTATTTATTTATTTATTTATTTATTTATTTATTTATTTATTTTACTGACAGTGTTGTTACTATGAACATAGGCCTTTAAAATTATATTTTATGCAAAGAGCACTTCTAAAAGTCTAGAATAACGACCTCAAAAAACCACTTTTCTATGAAGGCAATAAAATGACAGCAAAAAAATGTCAAAATCAACTTTTTCATAACTCTAGAAATAAACTAAAATATTGGGAAAATCCAAATAGCATTTATTTAGGGAAAATGGCTGAATCTCAATAAAAATAGTGAGCATATTTATATTTTAATTTGTTCTATTTCTATCCCTTTCTCTTTAGTTCTGTAGTAGACTTACAATCCAACATCATCACGATGGTTTTCTCTGTGGAAACCAGCACAATGGTGGGCATAACTAGTTTAGAGTTTTACAAATATGCCATTTTCAGAGACCTGCTGGTTTGGCAGCTCCCTAAAAAGCTCCATTCTCAGTGCTTGCTTTTATTTGACCTGGCTCAGAGCTCACTCTGCATGAACATCTCTAGGTTGTAGAAAAAAAAATCAGCAGCAACTATTTAGCATTTCAGCTGACTAAGATAACAATACTAGCTGAGACTAACTAGAGGCTAACCAAAGGATTTTTTAAAACTGGGAAATAAGATGTTAATAAAGGATTTTTAAAGTCTCTGATACATTCCTTGGAACCTAGAAGGCCACATGCATATGCTAAACTATTTGCATACCCAGGAAAGATCTGAGAAGGCCTTAATCTCTTATCTCTGCCTAACCTTGAGTCTCTCTACAATCAGGAAATAAAGGTTAAGGCAGAATTGTAAATTTTCTGCCTAAACCCTAGAGATGTGTCTCAATACAGAGGCTCTTGGTAAGGAGAGAATTATTGTTTCAAAGAGTTTAAGTATATCTCTATCCAACTATTAGCTATCAACTTAGATATATCAATGACCACACACAACAATGAATACAGACTTCACAGAATGATTCAAAAACATCTCAGAATGAATAAACAGGAGAGGGACAACAATAACTGATTTATAAGTTGGCCACTTTGTTGCATTTAAAATGTCCAGTTTTAAAGAAAAAAAAATTGAGACATGTAAAGATACAGGAAAGTATGGCCCATAATAAGGAAAAGCAAATGAACACAAATTGTTGCTGTGGAAGTGCAAATTTTGGACTTACTAGACAAAGACTTTAAATCAGTTATAAATTAGCTCAAAAACTAAAGCAAACAATGTCTAGATAAATGAAATATATTATGACTGATATTTCTCCAAATACAGCCTGCCAAGAAAGGCATGGATAGTATATGAGAAAATAAATAAAATTCTGTAATTGAAAAGTACAATAGCTGAAATGAAAAATGTACTAAAGTGGCTTAACATCATATTTAAGCAGCCCCAAGAAAGAAGCAGTGAATTTGATAGGTCAAATGAAACTATTCAGTCTGAGGAAGAGAAAGAGATCAGAATGAAGAAAAATGAACAGACCCTAAAAATCTTTTTGAATATCATCAGGAGGAGTTCCTGCTGTGGCGGAGTGGATTAATGATATGGTGTCTCTGTGGCAGCCCAGGTTTGATCCCCAGCCCAGTACAGTGGGTTAAGGATCTGGCATTGCTGCAACTGCAGTGTAGGTTGCAGTTGTGGCTTGGATTAAATCCCTGGTCCAGGAACTTCCACATGCTTCAGGTGCATCTGAAAAAGAAAAAAAAAAAGAATACCATCAAGAATATCAATATAGGGAGTCTGAAGAGAGAAAGGAGAAGAAGAGGCATGATGAATATTTGAATAAATAATAGCTGTAAAATTTCCAAGTTTGATGAAAAATTACTCCAAAAATCAATAAGCTCAATGAATTCTAATAAAGATAAATTCAAAGAAAAAGCAAAACCTGAATACATGATATTTAAACTGTTAAAAGACAAAAACAGAAAGATAATCTTTAAAGCAGCAAGAGGAAAGCAACGCATCATATACAAATGATCTTCAATAAACTTAATAACAGGCTTGTTGTCAGAAACCATTGAGACCAGAAGGCAGTAGAATGGCATATTCAAACTGCTGAAAGCAAGACTGAATCCTATACCCAGGAAATATAGTCATAAAAAATGAAAGAGAGATTAAGACATCTTTGATATATCCAAACTGAAGGAATTTATTACTCATAAACCTTCCCTACCAGATATACAGAAGGTAGTCCTTTAAGGTGAGATGAAAGACCTCTAGACAGTAATTCAAATGCACACAAAGAAATAAAATACATTGTTACCTCATGGCATATATAAAAACATTATAAATACATTTCTTTTTGTAAAACTATTCTTATGAAATCTGCTTTAAAAGACAAATACATAAAATAATAATTGAAAAATCTGTGTTGATGGGTTTAAAAAATATATATATAATTTGTATTACAATAATACCATAAAGAAGGATATTATACAATACGATGTATTTTAGAAAAGTTTCTATGCTATTGAAATTAAATTGCTAATAATCCAAACTTGAAAACATTAGTTGTAATTGATGGGCAATCACTAAGAAAGTAACTATGCAAAATATGCTGAAAAAGACAATAAGGGACTTAAAATAGCTTGCTAGATAACAAATTTAACACACGAAAATAAAAAATGGATGAATAAAGGAGCAAAAAGGTATAGAACATATGGAAAACAAATGGAAAAATGGCAGAATCTATCTTACCTTATCAGTAATTACTTTAAGTGCACATGGTCTACTGCAAGCAAAAGGCAGAGACTAGAAGAGTGGATAAAAATATAGTCATGATTCTACTATATTCTCTGTAAAAGAGATGCACTTTAGATTCAATGACTCAAGTTGGTTAAAAGTTAAAGGATGGAAAAATAAAATAAATAATATGAAAATTCTAACCCATGAAAACTGGAGTGGCTATACTAATAATAAAGACAAAATAGACAATAAGAAAAGAATTGGCACTAGAAAAAAGAAGGATTTTATGATGATGAAAGAGTAAATCCATTGAGAATATATAGCAACCTAGACCATTCTACTCAACAATAGCAGAATATACATTTTTCTTAAGGGCACTTGGAACATTTTCCTGGACAGACAATACTTTAGGTCATAAAATAAGCCTCAATAAATGTAAAAGGACAATATTATACAAGTTATATTCTCTGACCACATGGAATAAAACTGGAAATCAGCAGTAGAAGGAAATTTGGGAATTCGTGATTATGTGGAAATTCAAAAAAAAAAAAGCATATGCTTAGATAACCAGTGTATCAAAGAAGAAATCACACAAAAAAATGGAAAAAAACTATGACATGAATAAAAATGAAAACACAGCATACCATAACTTATGATATACAGCAAAAATGATGTTTAGAAGGATATTTGTAACTATTAATACCAATGTTAGAACAGATGAAAGATGTCAATTTAATGATTTCAATGTCCATGTTAAGAAACCAAAACCAAAAGAGCAAACAAAAGCCAAGCAAGAGGAAGGAAGGATAAATATCTGAAATTAATGAAATAGAAAACAAATAATAGAGATTTATCAATGAAAGCAAAAGTTAATTCTTTCAAGAAAGCAACAAAATTGATAAACCTTTAGCTACAATGAATAAGAAAGAAAGAGGGTAATTTCAAATCACTTCAATCATGTATGAAAGAGTAAACACCAATACAGACCTTATAGAAATAAAAATGATTATAAGGGAATATAATGGTCAATTGAATGCTAAATAATTAGATAATTGAGATGAAATGGACATCTTCCTAAAAAGACACAAAATACTAAGATTGACAAAGAAGCAATAGAAATTCTGAATAGGCAGTTCCCATCTTGGGGCAGCGGAAAAGGATCTGACTAGGAACCAAGAGGTTGCAGGTTTGATCCCTGGCCTCGCTCAGTGGGTTAAGGATCTGGCATTGCTGTGAGCTGTGGTGTAGGTTCCAGATGAGGCTCGGATCCCGTGCTGCTGTGGCTGCGGTATAGGCCAGCAGCAAACGCTTTGATTAGACCCCTAGCCTGGGAAACTCCATATGCCGTGGGTGTGGCCCTAAAAAAACAAACAAACAAAAACAGACAGAGAGAAATTCTTAATAGTATATAACAAGTAAGGAGATAGAATTAGTAATAAAAAAATTAAAACACCCTACAGCAAAGAAAACCCAAGGCCCAATGGGTTCACCAGCAAATTCTGCCAAACATTTGAAGAAGAGTTAACACCAATCCTTCAAAGATTTTCCAAAAATCAGAATAAGAGAGTGAATTTCTCAACTCATTCTATGAGGCCAGTGTTAATCCTGATACCAAAACTGGACAAAAACATGAAAACTACACAGCAATATCCCTGATGAATACAGAGGCAAAAATTATCAACAAAATATTAACAAGCTGAATCCAGTAACATACAAATAGGATTATATATCATGATCATTTGGGATTTATCATAGGAGGAAGCTTAACATAAAAAAATCTATCAATGTATGTGTAACTGGGTCACCAAGCTGTACAGTAGAAAATTGACAGGACACTGTAAACCAGCTATAATGAAAAAAATAAAAATCATTTTATATATATAAAGTGTGCATCGTACTCACCATTAAAAAAGAGAGAAATCTTTCCTTAATAAATGTGATGGGAAAAAAATCTATCAATGTAAACATTAATAGAATAAAGGGAAAAAATCGCAGGTCATTTCAATAGATATAGAAAGAGCACTTTACACAATCCAACATCCTTTCATGATAAAAACCAATCAAGCTAAGAATAGAAGTAAACTTCTTCAACCTGATAAAGGCCATCTAAGAAAAATTCGGTTGCCATAATATTTAATTGTGGAAGATGTTTTTTTCCTCCTAAGATCAGGATCCAAATAAAAGTGTCCTCTCTCAATGCTTTCTTGTCAAAATTGTGCTTGAGGGTTCACTCAGAACTATAGGCAATAAAAAGTTATAAAAGGGGTCACTGGTTACAGTGAGACTGGTATAGGTTAAGTCTGGATGAGAGCATTGTTGGAACTTGGAGGTCACATTAAGAACATTTGGATTTAGTCTAAGAACAATGAGAATACAGAAAAAAGTAATGACATTTGATGGAGAAGACATTCTTTTGTACTTTACTATTCAAAAATACTATGCATTAAAAATTGTGGTTAACCACATGTTTAAATTCTAATAGTTTAAAAATTTAAGCATGAAATAATTTAAATTTTAAAGTGATATTTCTGATTTTGTATCTATCATAATATAGGTTTATAATCTGATTTGAATAAAAAACATTCAAAATAGATTTCTCTTTTTGTCACTCCTAGAAACATATTGAAAACATGAAAGATCCCTGAGAAATTCTCACCTCCTCATTTTAATTCAAATTGAAAATGCAATGCATAGTCAGAGAATATCTGCTATATTTATTTTTTCATCCTGTGCTAGAATTCTCCATTGAATACTATGCTGTGAAGGTTAATACCAGCAGGCTTAGTATTGGCCTGGGATTTTTTTTTTTTACTGAGATAAGAAATAAACCTGCCTGGCACTGACCCTGGTCAAGGCTTTTTTCTTTCTTTCTTTTTTTTTTTTTTTTTTTGGATCACCATGGTTTCAAGGAGTTTCAGGAGTTTTGTCTCTGCTTTTTCAGTATTTTATTGTTAACACTGAGATTGATGACTTACACTTGGTCTCAGTGAGGACCCCAAGGTCTCTAACACTGGGGTTGATTACATAGCAAAAATGGGTCTTAAAAGGGAGCACAGTTGAAAGTTGAGTCCATCCTTTACAGACCGAATGCTGTGAGACAGTCTTTGTGATTTATTCATTTTAATGTGGTTTATATATTGTATCATATTTCTGCAATAAACCATACATTTGTAAACACTGTCATTTTGGGTCCTGCTAGAATTCTTTAGCAATTCTATCTAATTGCCACTTATAGTGCCGATATCTAGTTTCTATTGCCTAATTTCAAACATTTTAGTTCAATTAACAGGCCCGTCCCTAACGGCCTAATTTTTTTTCTCCAAATGTGTACATGTCCCTCCTGCTTGCCCCTTACCCAATACAATTTTATTTTCTCCTTCGTATTTCCATAGAAAGTTGTTAATCCTGCCACTGTAATACTAATGGACTGAATCATGACTATCTGTTAATATTTTTGTATCCAGCCATCCTTAATACACTATCTGAAAGCACAGTAAGTGCTTAATAAATTTTGAAAATGAAAGACTGTTCTTAGGTTTGAACATACTGTTCTTGAAATAACATTTCTCTAACAAGTGACACAAAGTGACAAATAAAAACAATGTGTAGAAATGAAAGCATAAAATCAGATAACATTCCCGACTAGCTACTTGACCTTGCTAGTGTTCATAACTGGTTCTATTACCAGATAATTCTATCCCATTGTTCATTTATTACCATAATTTAACTTGGTCATCATATACAGCAGAAGGCTTCATTGAGCTGCAGTGAAAGTATGGCTCTTAACGTGCCAGGGATAGTTAAATGAATTATAATGTGATATTGGCCAGGGGCTCAGCCTAAAAAATACTGAATGGACAGTTAGCTGATCTGAAAGGAGAATACAATGGAAATTTTAAACAATTCACTGATAATAACCCCGGAGGGATTTGGAAAGTATGCTTTTATAGATAACATTCACAAAAATATTTTAAGTTAATGCTTGAAAACCTTCAGCCAAATTTATTTTAATCCCTATAATATGCAGAGTATTACAGTTTTCTTTTTTAATAGTTAGGTTTTCCATCAGGCTTTCATGTTCATATAAAATACTAAAATGGAATGGAAATTTATACAGTCACTTTTGTAAGAATAACTTTAAGACATTAACCTGGCCAAGAAATGACCATATTCAGCCAATGAATACACTCTTGAAGTTATGATTTGATACAATCATTGACCAAGAAGCCATGCGCCATTAAAAAAAATATATTTTCTTCCCATTCCAGAGCAATCTGATTTTTAAACTAATGGAGATATTAACAATGAAAGAGTTTTAACCCTTTGCAAAAGAACAGCAGCAGCAACAGAAATGTTTGCAAAAACTGTGTTGAGTTATAACAGAGGAGTTTAGAATTAAAAGTGCTGCTGCAGAAAGCATAATAGGCAACTGTGCCAATAAAATTGAACATGTTCTATTCATAAATCAAGGACTTGCTGATAAAATGTTACTTTTTAATCTCGAGTTAACTCAGGTGTTTTTATTGCATTAACATGACATTTTGAAAACTACAGTTCAGTTTTACTAAGTACAGTTCTTGTGGTTTTCACAATGTGTTCCACAGAAATATCACATACTTTTTCCCTCTGAATCCCTGAAATACGGAAGTTTAATTTCAACTTTATCTTCAGTAATTTAACCATATTATTACTCAATACACAGGAGAAAAATGTGTGTGTTGGCTGAGTTGGCATGGTGTAAGTCCTCTTTCTTTCAAATAATAGGGAATAACACACCAAACCCCTGAATATTCATCTAATACATGTATCATATATGTACTCTCCAATATTTGAATACAAATGTAGTTAGCCTTGGTTATTATACTTCTGTTATGTAAACAGCTAATCTAAAAATCTAAGTACTGTTTATAACAGCATACTTCACCTCTACCACTCAGAAACTGCTCCCGGTGCACACTTCTACCAGCATCTAGAACACACTGAATCCAAATGACCTCTCTATTCATTTGCCTCCCATACTGAGGAAACTTCTACAGGGAAAAGAGCATGCCTTATCTGTTTTATTGTTAAATTCCCATCACTTAGAAAAAACCTCACAAATGATAACTACTTTCTAAATGCTTGAATAGAGTTGGTCATTAAATTATTCATCTGCCAAAACTTATACATTTATTCTAAGTTCATCTTAAATGCATTTGTAAGAGTTATGCCTATAATAATAAATGTTTGATTTGTAGAACTGGGTAGAAAATTAAGTATGAAAGATGAAATAAGCTTTGTGTTACAATTAAAATTTAGAGAATTTTTGTCCATAGTGTAAGGACATTTCTTTTCAATTACACTGGACTTATTTTTCCAATTAATAGTAGACTATAGTCATTTCTTCATTATATAAGTTTTTGAGAGGAAGTATGAATAAATTTAAGACAACAAACTCTCAATGTGTCAATAGCTCTCACTTTTTAAATATTCACTCTACGATGTTCGAAGTAAAGAATTAATATGTTTTATCATTGTCTTAAATAACTGAAGCACACCTTTACTTTTTTGCAATAATCAAGTTTTATTTTTAAGTACTGACTTCGTGTGTATAAAATTCTGAATTGGTTATTACAAGTACACATTTCCTAGAGAACTGTCCATATCTTCACCTCTAGATCTATGAATTTTTTATGTTACATGGCAAGTGAAATTTTGAAGATGGAATTTAGGATAAGAACTTTAAATATAGGGAGATTATCCTCAGTTGTACAGGTCAGTCCAATGTAATCACACTGACCCTTAAAAGTGGAAAAGGGAGGCCAAGGAGTCAATCAGAGAGATGTAAGGGAAGGACAGCAGGGGAGATTCAAAACATAAGAGGGACTCAATCTATTGCTGCTGACCTTGAAGATGGGGGAAGGAAGCCACAAGCCAAGGAATGCCAGTGATCTCTAGAAGAAGAAATAGCGCTCAGCAGACAGGTAGCCAAGAAACAAGATCCTCAGGCTTTTAATCACAATGAACTGAATTTGCCAATAATATGGATCAAATTGGAAGATAATTCTCCCCTAGAGCTTCCAGAAGGAATCTGGTTTTACCAACGGCTTGATTTTAGTCCAGTGGGACCCATGTTAGACGAAAGAACCGTAAAAAGTAAGTCTATGTTATTTTAACCAATCTGTGGTAATTTGTTTCAGAATCAATAAGAAACATACATATGGCCTATGTTGAAGGAAGAAAAGGAAGAGCCTATATTCATTGAGCACTGACTATGAGCAAGGAGCATTACACATATCATTTCACTTAATTGTAAAAATAATATCCTCATTTGTTAAAATGAGGAAATCAAAGCACGTAAGGTCTAAATAATTGTCTAAACTCAGCCAGCTGGTATCTGTTCTATAGAATGGGATAATAATGCAATGGTTGGCTAGTGTGGCTTCAGACATAATTAATGAGATAGTGGATCATATATAACGTCCTGAATATAATAGTCATTTGTGGTTTCTCAGCCCAGAGGTCCCAATGATCTAGGCCTACCATTCCTGCTCTGGTAACTTCTGCAGCATCTCGGGCTATTTCTAGACAGGCTGTGATCCCAAGAAATTGTGGAGCATAAAGTTGAAGGTGGAAAGTAAGACTGTGGCAGGGATCCAATTAATTATTAACATGCAATACTGACTGATTCCTCACCATTGTTAACTCCTTCAGGTGTGTTCATACACCTTTATGTAGCTCCTTTTGGCCATATTCCAACTATTGATTGCTATTTCTAATATTTACCTTCTTGGCTTTGAATGCCAATTATTTCTACCCATTCATAACCAATAAGCTGTATTCCCTTACTTGGGTCTTGATTGAACTTCAAGCTAAATCTTAGTTCCCTTCCCTGCTCCAGCTTCATAGTACTTTATGAAAAATAGGCAAATAGATTATTCTTTCCCATACAGTTAAGTTTTAGGTAGTTAACAATGCACTCTCCACGCAAATCATTTATTTTTAAAAACATCTTTCTCAGGTCATTGGATGAGCTGCATATCTAACTTATTTAAAACACTGAATATTATAGTACCATATGTGTTTCAAAGGCACTCTGAAAAGCTTTACTTGAGGTTGTTAAGAATTCTGTCATTAACACATATCCAGCTTAAAAGATTCTTAAAAGCATATGCTTGACAAAGTAGAAAGTTTTAAATAAGAGGTTTCCTTGATTATGAATACCTTTGTTAGATCTGTTTGAAGAAATGCTCTACGAATTCCCTCAGAAAAATTAAAACAACAATTATCTTGCTTGTAGCCTTATTTGCCCCCAAATTTAAAAAAAAAAACCTGAAAGTTTTACATATCCTACATGTGCAGTTTTCTGATTTAAGCCATACATCATCATTCTTTACTTCTTGGTCTTCCACTGGCAAAAGTGGATTCTGTCAGTTTGTACATTACTTTTCCTCTTGGAAGTAACTCTCATTTAGTACAAGCTAAAAGAAGAAGCAATATCAGCAGTATTCCTCAAATACTGAGAAGTTGGCAAGGTTCGAAATATGTAAAAACAAGACAAAACGAACAAAAAACAAAACTGTTTCCTTTGTAGCCAGAATTACAAGTTAGATTCTTAGTTCCATTTCCCAGTGTAGATCAAGGCATAACCTTAAGTAACATCTAGATCTGAATGGTTCATGTCAATTAGTCTATGATACTAGCTATGATATTATACATAGTAATGCTACATATATACTTGTGATTCATTTTAAATGTTCTTTACAAATACTCCAACATATATTGATTTTATTTACACTCATACTCTATTAAGCGAACATACTCACCGAAAAAGTTAGTTGTTGATATTAGTTATGTCAGTCTAAGATCAAGCAACTCGATTAGGCATCCACATTTCCTATCTACTCCTCAAGACCACTGAATTAGCTGATTATCTTGGTATGTGTAAAACTAGTTCAGATTTTGATCTATAATTAGATATCAGTTATTTATTTAATTTCACCTCATGAGTTAGGCTAATTCATTGTAGAAGAAAGGTTATAGAAAGTGTTTCACTTTGAGATTGAGAAACTATTTCTAAGTTTGTTGTATGAGTTCATTATTTTAACCATGAATTAAGATAAGTACCCGACACATTGGTTTTGAATTAGGAGAAATACAATTGTCCTAAACAGCCATTTCACATAATTTATGATATTAATTAAAAAAATCAATATCATTTTTTTTTGTAATAACAACTATATTCTGTAAAAATTTTTTGTGACTTAATAGGTTGGTTTTATATTTTTCCTGCTTTGAGATATAACTGACAAATAAAAATTATTTATATTCAGGGTGTATGACATGATGATTTAATATAATATACATTGTGAAATAATTACTATAATCAAGCTAATTAATACATCCATCACCTCACATGGTTACTTTTTTTCTTTAAATCCATTCATCTGTCAATGGACACTTAGGCTGTTACCATATCTTTGGTGTTGTGAATGGTGCTGCAATAAACATGAGAGTGCAGGTGTCTCTTCAAGATATTGATTTCATTTCCTTTAGATAAGTACCCAGAAGTGAGATGGTTGGATTATATGGTAGCTCTATTTTAATTAAATTAATTAATTAGTTAGTTAATTTTTGGCCATGCTTGTGGCATTTGGAAGTTCCTAGGCTAGGGATCGAACCCATGCTAAAGCAGTGAGCTGAGCCATAGCAGTGACAATGCCTGATCCTTAACCCCCTGAGCCACCAGGGAACTCCAGATCTATTTTTAAATTTTGGCGAAACCTCCGTATTGTCTTGTACAGTGGCTATACCAATTTACATTCACATCAACAGTATGCAAGTGTTCTCTTTTCTCCACAGTCTTGACAACAGTTGTCTTTTTAAAACAGTTGTCCTAACAAGTGTGAGATAATATTTCATTGTGGTTTTTATTTATATTTCCCTGTTGATTCTGGAATAAGGAACTCAGACAACTCAGTAGCAAAATGTCCCAAATACCCTGATTAAATAATGAGTAAAGGAATTGAATAGACATTTTTCTAAAGAATACAAATGACCAATAAGTATATGAAAAAGTCATCAATATCACTAACATCAAATTTAATAATATTAAGCTTAGTATGCCTGTTTATTCAGTTTTTAAAAATATAGTGTATGTAATATATATGACATACACATATATAGTTACTTAAATGTGTCCTCTTCAGAATAATCTACATGTCCTTCAAGAAAAACAATAGTTACACAAGACCAAAGATGTATAGAATTAATCAGATACCATATTTGATTTCTCTTTCATTAACTTGTTTGGCATTATAAAGTGATTATAAATACCAGAATAATTACATTATTAGAAGTAAGTTACATATTACTGCTAAGGCTTGGACAAGTAGTTTAGGTCTGGGATAAGGAGGACAATTTAAAGAGCCAGGCCAGCACTTGTTAAAACATGCTGCCTGGATCACTAATTTCATGGGATGCTAATAGGTATTAGATGGGAAAAAAATTTATACAGGGTTACCTTCTGTTTTAAACAGATTTCATTCCTGAAAGACTGTTCAAAGCTTTTGTTATGCTAATGTTCATTATGAATCTCTTAAGAATGTGGTATACTACACAGTTTTTCTCAAACTTAATATAGGGCTTTTTGATTCACAGAGCATTTTTTAAAAATAAGTGACCCATGAATTACTCATTGTGGAAATTGTTTTATGCATAGTTGAAAGAGAAGCCAGAAGTGGAAAGGGAAAAGGATAAGAGAGTACAAAAATGGAACTGTAAATAAACAACTAACAAATATCCTAGGAATAACTTGGTGCCTAGCACAGTGCTTGACATACAGAGTATGTTTGTAAATATTTATAACATGAAGGCAAGGGTGAATATGCGACTTAATTAATCCTATAATCACTCTTCTTTTGAGATCAGAGCATTACATTTAAGAAATCAAAGTCTAGTATTATAGTGAAAAAGGCATTGGTTTTGCAGTTAGACAAACCCAAGCTTAAGTCTACAACTAGACGCCTCAGGCAAATTTTTTCATGAAGCCAATTAATCATCCTGAACCTTAGTTTATCTTTGAATTACAATTAATACTATCTACTTTGCGACTTTTCATAAGGATTAAATTTACTGCTTAAAGTTGCTTGGCACAGAGTAGGTATTTAACAAGCAAATGTTGCTTTCCTTCCTCCCAAAGGAATTGAACTTTGGTTCCAAATTATCATGGAGGAAATCTTACATGAATGGGACCCACAGTGAATACAATTCCAGTTTCCACTCTTGCCAGCTCTGTAGCTCCATGTAGTCCATTTCTCTAAGCCTTGCTTCTTTTTACATAAAATGAGAATAAAAACACCAAGCCTGAGGGATTATTTTGATGATGAAAATATAAGTGCTTAGCGATCAGCTTGCACAAGGTAGGCTCTCAAAATTAACAGCCATTATTCTTGATTTCTGAGACTCTGCAGTAGAAATCCTGTTTCATAAGCAGCCAACCCACTGCAGCTCAGTACTGTTGCAGCTCATGATTTGTAGACAACAGGTTTTCAACCCACAAAGTCTATTCAAAGAAAAAAATGAAAATAAAAAGTTTATGACCACATATGCACAGAGGTAACAAAGTATTTTTGTAGCTCTTGCAGGAAATTCATCACCATTCAGAAAGTGGTCAAATTAGAATCCATCTCTCTTTTTACTAACTCAAATAACAATATTAAGTTTAGAAAATATAGTAATTATAATTAGGTTATCTGGGCTCAGAAATAAGGACAGTTGGTAGAAGGCAAGCAAAGAAACGTGATGATGATTATAAAGCTATAACTCTGACTTAGATCATTTTTTGTCTTGGTCTTTTCTCCTTTGTTTCCTAAACATACATCTTTTTAAACATACTCATTTTTTCCCCTTCAAAGCAAGTTCTCAAAGCTAAAATCACATCACATCTCTCCCTACAGACACACACACACACACACACACACACACACACACACACACACACACACACACACTTTTACTGTGGCATAGTAGCCAAAAAGATTTTATTTAGTATCTATCAGATTTTTTTAAAAAAATCTTTGAAAGACTGACGCTCACTCTATTGACTGCAAGGCAAATTCTCTTGGTTGAGTTATAAAGCTCAGGAAATAGACGTTTATAATGGCAAAGATGACAGACTTTTAACTAGAATGGCAGCAGCACACCACTATAATTTTAGTTTTTGTCTAATTCCGACAAGAGCCTCAGTAGATCATGGCTAATGGCACTCTGGGGGCTTCAACGTTTCCGAGAGGGGCCACATAATTCAGTGAGCGTCTGGTGAGTATCCAGTATACATGTCAGAGAAGGAGGAAAAGAAGGAGTTGGCATTTTCCTCAAATGCTACCAGTCAGAGCTGTACTGAGAACAAGACTGAAACACTGAGAACAAAACAATGGCCAGTGGCACAGTACTCCATATGGAAAAATTTTCTGGCAGCCTTGTCAGTTCAGCTGCAATATCAATTGTGGGCTATGATTGATTTATATGAATTTTTTTCTATTAATCCTTTCAACATTTTTGGTCATGCAATTTTCCTGAATACAGAGGACAATGGGCTCTAGGGGATAAAAGAAAACACTGACTGTTGATATTGAGGTGTTGGATTCATTAGTATCCTTATTCCAAGTTGTCCTAACCTCTCCGGTTTAGTGCTGTCTCATCCTTCTCAAAGAGAGGTTAAAAATATAGCGTATTATGAGGAAATTGAATAGTTATCTATGTTTTTATTTCTCGAGTGTATCTCAAAGTAGAGAAGAATTTCAAGTGAGCGTGTAAACTTAGTTGGCACTTTGTCTCCAAAAGGGATAAGCAAAACTTTGAAGGTGAGAAGTCTGGATGCTTGGTATCCAGAAGAAATGAAGTTTGTTGGTTTTAGAAGAATTCCTTATTTCACCTTCTTTCTTGAAGAAATAGTTGTAGAATGGGTCTGTTAGGGTTCTCTAAATTCAGTAATAAATTATTTTTGGAATTTGATAAGTGATTTATAAAGTGCAATACATAACTCTCAAAATAGTGTTTCCTTTAATGAACTTCAAATTCTATTTAAAGTAAAGCGATATTTTAAATTCTTCTAGGAAAGAAGGATAATGATTGGGGGATCGAGCTGCTGATAATGTTCTATTTCTTAATCTGGATAATAATAACATGAGTGGGCTCACTTTGTGGTCATTAATTGAACTGTACATACATGATTTATACACTTTCATGAGTATGTATTAATGTCAAAAAGTTAATAATCTACATACATTGTAGAAATAACAATGGAAGTTTAGACTAAAAATTGGGTAAAGGACAACTTTTAAAACTGCGGCCAATTGATAATAGAAAAGGAAATTTATTTCCTACATATTAATAGGAGATAAGTTAGTTTTAATTTGAGGTGTACTATTATAAGATAAATGAAAATCACTTGTTTCTGATAGGTATTAATATCTCTTTAATAACTATCTATGTTTAAATTCTATAATTTATTCTCATGAGTTGTGTGAATTTATCAGCTAAAGTGTTAATGAATGCCAGATTTTTGCATTGCCTTTCCCTATAATAGGTAGAAGGAGTAGGACATATAATTCAGGTTAGCATTTCTTGACCTCTATATTATGACACAATTATGTGTTACAAGTAATCTATAACTGAGCAAAGTTAAAATCCAAAATTTATAAATACTTTACCTTATATAATGTTTAAATATTCAAACTTGTGGTTATGTTTTTTTCTTTAGTATATATTCCTTTAACCTTTTTTTGAGTGGAAGAGAGAGAGGCAGAACACACTAGAAAAAACACTTGACTGACAGACTATTTCATATATTTCATTGCCCATAACTGAAATCAGAATCTGTCTATGGGGAATGTGTTGAGCATGCAATCATTATCCATCCTGTGAGACACAGCAAAAACAAAAACAAACAAACAAACAAAAAACAACCAATTCTGACAACCACTGCTTTAAATCACAATCAGAGAATGTACTTAGGGCCTGGCTTTGAGAAAGAGAACTGAGAGCTATCTTGAGCGCTCGTTTCAATCTATGATGTCCTTAATCATATTATCATCAAAGCCAAGTCCCACATTTTGATTAAAAACCTAGCTATGTTTTCATGTCGCTAATGAAGCCACAAAGATTCATTCCATAGTGACCTCTCATCCAAAATATTTGAGATAGCTAAAGAGAAAAAATCAAGGTCAGGAGAGTACAGGAAAAAGTTACAACACTCTAAACATATGCGTATGCCCAATTAATATATACATATTCAATGAATGACTGAAAGGGGAAGTAACAGAATAGTCTGTATATGTTTATATTTCTATCATTAAAGATAATAATTTTTAACTTATGTAATGTAGGTTTGACTTGCATCTGGAATTGATTGTGTCTGGAGGCCTGCTTTGAAATCAAATACATGCAAAAATCAGACATACCCACAGACATTCAGATGTTGTTTGAGTTTTCATGCCTTCACCAGTTTCTGAGAATAGATGAGGTCACATATTAGGTAAGCACTCAAATTCCACTGGCTCTTGTCCACACCTGCTTACAGGATCTCAGCCTTCTGTAGAGTCCCTTAAGTATTTCTGGGAATCCTTGGGAAATGTTTCACATGTACTTACAGAAAAAAAGTCTGATCCTGCTGAACTAACAGGCTCAGAAGTCTCTGCTAACTTAATTATCTCTCATTGGGCAAAACAGGCTCCTGCTAGTTTTCACTGCTTCTCCAATATCTTATTAACTCTGCCATTGCTCCATCAGGAACCACTTCCCTGCTAGAGTCATTACCAATTTACTGTCATTCTCAGCATACTGGAATTGAATACTATTTTGTGGTAAAGAATGGGAGAAAGATTTCCTCAGCCTCATATATCATTCTTTGTTAGGAGTAGACTGTAAGTTCTACGAAATTAAATAATATATCTCCTTTTTTAAACAGATATTTTAGCAGATAGCCATTTCAAGTTTTAATTATAATCCTTACAGAAGACTCTGGTACAATCCAAAGTAGACTGAAAGCATCATGAGGGTAGTAACTATATCTGTTTCATTCACCATATCATTCATTAAATATTTGCTTAAAAATGAATGACAGCTAGAATAGGGGATGAATGGAATCAACACACATTGCACTTGGAACTGTTCTTACCTACATATCCAAGGTTTTAGCACAATTTTTATTTTTATTTTCATTTTTGGTCTTTTTAGGGCCACACCCATAGCATATGGAGGTTCCCAGGCTAGGGGTCGAACTGGAGCTATACCCGCTGGCCTATGCCACAGCCACAGCAATGCCAGATCTGAGCAGTGACTGTGACCTACACCACAGCTCATGGCAACACCAGATCCTTCAACCACTGAGCGAGGCCAGGGATCAAACCTGTGTCCTCATGGATACTAGTCAGATTTGATTTCGCTGAGCCACAATGGAAACTCCACAATGTCAATTTCATGTTGGGCTCTTTGTTGCTTTACAGTAAGTTCTCTCCCAGAAAGCTTCACAGTTGTCATGTCAATAAACTCTGTTAAGTTTGCTTCATTTTTGTTTTTTTTTTTTGTTTTTTGGCTATGCCCATAGCATGCAGAAGTTTCTGGGCCATGGATTGAATACACACCAGAGCAGTGGCCTGAGCTGCAGCAGTGACAATACTGGATCCTTAATCCTGCTGAGCCACCAGGGAACTTCAAGTTTGCTTCATTTTTTTTTTTTCACCATATATTTCTGGTTTTCACATAGAATCAAGCTTGGATGTGTCTTTATAACTATATAATTTTAATAGAAAGTCAGAATATCAGTTATGTGAAACAGATGCTTACTTTCATATTGCTCCATCTACAGTGTAAAAACATTACAATAATATGTTTCAATATATCTCCTCCTTGCTTTTAAGTAATTGTTTTTTTTTTTTGTTTGTTTGTTTTTTCTTGGCCATGCCTGCAGTATGTGGAGGTTCCTGGGCCAGGCATTGAATGTGTGTCACAGCAGTGACCCAATCTGCCGCAGTGACAATAACAAATCCTTAACCCACTCTGCCATAAGAGAACTCCAAGTAATTGTTTTCAGTCATTTGATTATGGTGTGTCTTGGCATTTTGAAAAAACATTTTATTCTTTTGCAGTTCACTGAGCAAAACCTGTAAATTTTTGTCTCTCACTAAATTTAAGAAATTTTCATACATTATTTCTTCAAACATTTTTCTGTACCAATTTTTTCCTCCCTCTTTCAGGTACTACAATGACATAAGTGTTAGAGTATTAGATACTATTTAGAGAATCTGCTCAATTTTTTCAATCTTTTAAATTCTGTTCTTTTTTTTTTTTTAAGGGCTGTACTCACAGCATATGGAAGTTCCCTTCCCAGGCTAGGGGTTGAATTGGAATTGCAGCTGCCAGTCATAGCCACAGCAACTCGGGATCTGAGCCATGTCTGCAACCTACACCACAGCTCACTGCAACGCCAGATCCCTGACCCACTGAGTGAGGCCAGGGAACAAACCCACATCCTCATGAATACTAGTTGGATTCTTTTCCAGTGTGACACAATGGGAACTCCTAAATTCTGTTCTTAAAGTTGGATAATATCTCTTGATATAGGTTCTATTTACTGCTCTATCAATACCATTCTGATAATAAGCTCATCCAGCTAATACTTTTATTTAAGGTATCACATCTTTCAGTTCTAAAATTCCCAGTTGGTTCATTTTTTATAATTTCCATTTTCTTCTGAGAATTTCTATCTTCACTTAATCTCAAAGGTATTTACCTCATGGAGGATGATTATATTAGCTGCTTTAAAGATTTTGGCTGGTAATTCCAACATATTGGGATTGGCATCTGTTCATTGTTTTTTATGGTTTTTTTTTCCCCTTAAGAATAGTCATATTTTCCTTTTTAAAAAATTTTAGTATTAAAAAGTTTTATGGATATTTTTAACTTTATGTTGTGGGACTCTGGTTCCTGTTAAATTCTTCTGGAGAAATTTTACTTGCTTTTGTTTTAGCAAACAGTCCACCAAGTTTTATACCATAAATGCTGTCTTTCTTTCTGAAGCTGGTGATACCAATGCCCTTTGCTATGCTTTTGGAGTCTAACCCCCATATAAACCACTGGTAGGGCTAATTTGAGACTTGAGTGGTGGTTTATATTATATATCCAGTGGCAAAGTCCTTACTTTCTTCTCTGGGTGTGTTTCACACATCTGCAGCTTGAGGTTGATCCTAGGATTTTTATCTGTTCACACAAAGGATTAGGGGATCCACTTTTCCAACTCTGTGAACTCCCCACACCCGCAGTCCCAGGGTCCCTCCGAATCTGTTGCTCTGGCTAAAACACCTAGAGTTTGCTTGGAATTTTAGCCACCCACACAGGTCCACAGTTCAGTGTGAATGGGCCTGCTTTCAGGGGGTAGCCGCAAGAGAATAGAGAGAAAAAAACAATCGTGGGGATAACTGGCATTCTTTGCAAGAACAGAGGCTCTTTTTCCTGGTCCTTTATCCAGAGAAATGAGTTTGCTCTTGGAGCGTCAGATGCTTCTGCCTCTGTTGCAGCTGGTGCTGGCCTCAGGATGGGTGGGAGAGAAAAATGAAAAAAATAATGGAATTATCTGCCCCTGCACTATGGCTTGGTGGGGGTCCCTTCTCCTGGCATTGTGGTCAAAAGGAGAGATTCCTCAAGGTGGCTTTGTATCCTGATAGAAGTTAAAGGAGAAAAGAAACAAAATAAGAAAATTGTCATGGGTCTTTCTACAGATTTTGACTTCCCTCCCCAATCTGTCTGCTATTATTTATATTTCAGAGATCCCATATCTTTGTTTTTTTGTATTTCGTCCATGGTTTTTAGTTGCAATCAGCTGGAAAGTTAGGTTGTATCAGGAGTATTTCACTTCAGCCAGCACCAGTAGTCTTCCCAGGCTCTCTTCCAGAAGAAATAATCAGATAACGTTTTTTTTCAAAAGTTGATGTTTATCAGGTACTTTTTACATGCAACCTATGTGCTACTATTCTGGCTTTACAGGCTTGGAGACATTACGATCTTTAAGAAGATCTTGCAATTGGTCAGGAAAGCCACTAGGGTTCAAGTATTGGTCATTTGAATTCAAATGGCTTTCCCAGTTGCTCTCAGAGGGGAAAAATTACCTCATAATTGTCAGCAGGATAAAATACATCTAATTCACTGTTTTTTATAACTTGTCAAGAGAGAGAAATGTTGGTTTAATGAATTGGAAGTGGCAAATCACAATACTCAGTTTCTAGGTGCACTTCGTTGATTCTGAAATATTCTAGTACACAAGATGCTACTAAATTCTGAGTTACTTATTTAATAATTCCACAAACTATCTTTCTGTCCTTACCCAAATTATGGTTTGGGTGAAATCTGCTTTGATTTTCTTTTCCCATAAAGTTAAGTTTACTTCTCAACTTCATCTCCTCTGCCCCCACTCCCCCTCCACTGACCTAAATTCAGCCCACAGGGAAATATAAGAATCCTTAAGTTTCTTTCCAACATTTAGAGTACATTTTCTTGGCAGAAAACTACAATTCTTATTTATATGGAAAATCATTTAGCCAAATGAATATTCTTGACCCATTCTATAAAAACAAGATTCGTCTTTGCTTATATTTTTGAAGGACTAATTTTTGCGTGTTAAAGTGGTAGAACAGGTCCCAAAAAGTTAGAAGTTTAAATTTATACAATTACAATCTTAGTAAGTTGACTTATTTTTAAAGGATGTATAAGAGAGAAAAGGACATAAAATATTATACAGTTCAATGAATTTTGAGTGAACATGCATGTAACTACTACTCAGGTTAAGAAACAGAACATTGCAGAGTTCCTGCTATGGTGCAGGGGGTTAAGGATCTGGTGTTGCTGCAGCTGTGGTGCAGGTTGAGTGAAAAAAAGAGAACATTGCCAGAACTTTGAGTGGTTTGACTTTTTACGTTTCTTTAGAGACCGTTCTAGTATTTCAGTAGTCATCTAGTTGCAGAACATCATTTAAATTAAGTGCAATGAATCTACACATTAAAAAAGCATCCTTAAGCATCTTTACAGAAGGAGATGGAGTATCTATCTATATGTGTTTGTCCTTCATAGCTTTTATATTTATAGTCTAAGTAAACACATGGGTAACTTGCTTTACCCCATAAATGTCTTCCTAAATATTGTATGGAAGTGAATTTTACCTAATACAAAGCATTTAAATGCAATAAGCAAGGAAATGGGATGATTTTAAAGCTGTTGTGAATCTTTTGAAACAAGGCAGTTCTCTTTACAGAATAAATAACCATCCCTAAGTTATCTCTTTTAAAAATGGATTTGTGCATTCTAAGTTTCCTTAAAGTGGAGTGTATATATTTTTACTAAGGCAGATCTGACAAACTTTTGGTAGCTTTGATGGAACTAGATCTTCTATGAGTATTAAAATCTGAGCTTGTATAGAATAGATGTACTGGAATTTTAAAAAATCCATCTTTGCCAATCAAGAAGTAATTGTACTTGTCTTTACCTTAAGCCTTTGTAAACAAAGTGTCAAATTTAGGTGCTGTAGCACCTGTATTTTTTCTAAATTTATCTTTACATAGCTCAGTTAAGATCTGAACATGTAGTGAAACTTTGAATAGAAGTACTTTGGAGCATTTCATTTTATTTACTCTAAGTCCCAGAGTATCCCAAAGTTTGCCTCCTGCTTATGATTTCTACTGAAAATGAAGCAAATCATTGTATGAGAAATGTATTTAATTGACTCATGCTTTAGTAGGCCCACATATAAATCTGAGTAAACAAAATTCATCTCTGAGAATCAGAGACAGTACGTACCCTGTATGCTGCAGAACCATTATTTTAAATACCTAAAATCTTACATGGTTCAAAAACTCCAGATATTAAATATCCAGCAAAATACTCTATCGAGAAAAAAGTCCTAATTGTTCTCTCTAAAGTTACATACGTCTTTACATAATGTTCTTTTCTTTTTTCTTTAGTGATGCGAAGGTTTTTTTTCTCCCTCAAAGGATTTTTAATTAGGCATTTATCTAAGACAAGATAAGCATAATTTTACACATCCATTAGCTAATATGCATTTAGAAATCTGTGATTAACAGCTTGAAATTGTGCCAATTCTCTTGCACTAATTAAATATTCACAAATAAATGTGAATAGCCTTCTTTAATTTTGATAACTTTTCCTTGAGTTAAATTGTTCCCACCTACTGAAACTAAAAATAGATCTTTTTTCATTGAAGATAGCAATCACCCCCTTTTCTTTTTTTCTTTTAGAACTCCTAGTCTAGCTAGAGTTTTCATTAGTCTAGATTGTGCTGTGCAAATCTGGTTAGTGTTAGGCTAATGTCAGTATGTTTCATGTGGTTAAGAAGATCTTAACAGACTTGTAAAGGTTGTCCTAAAATAAAATAAAAGGTGTTTTATTTCTGTAAAAATGCACATATTTTACCAGGAATACTAAATTTTGTGAAATGCAATTTATAGTATGCCTATAACAAAATTATATGAACATGAATTTTTTTGAAATGTAGATCTCTGCTCATTCTAGGTGTTTTCTCTCATCCAAGTTATTCAGTTGTCATTTTCCATCTTTGTCTTGATACTAGTATCAAATCATGCATTTTTTCATGATTTTAAATTAATTTCTTATGGGATATTTATTTTTTTATATTAAATGATTTGTGTTTTCCTTGATATATGAATGTATTATCTTGTGACATGGTAACTTATACCAAGTATATTAGTGTGCTACATTTTGGAAATAATAACACCTTCAGAAATATACTACTTTAAAACTGTTAAATTTTTTTCACATCCATTATTCATTTGATACTCATAAAAACACTGTGGAATAGTAAAGGCACATGTTACTTCTCACATTTCAAAGATGAGAAAACAAAAGCCTAAGATTACTTGACAAATTATTGTCAGAACTTAAGACTTCTCCTCTTCATGTCCTACCATGGAAACGTCAGGATTTGTCCAGTAACTTGGGGGAAACAATAGAGACTAACTCTTTTAGATTACTTGCCCTAGCATTAACTTCTTTTTCAATGTATTTAATATTTTAGATTTGGACTACATTTTGCTTTATATTATGCTAAATTACTGTTCAGAAAAGTTAAAGTCCTAATCTGCAAACGTAAAATATCTATACACATAATTCTTAGTGACGTTTCAATTACCATAAAACAGTGATTGGGGTTTATAAAAAAACTCTTAGATGAGTCATTTAATTCCCCAATCATCATTTTCCAAATTAATATTATTTTATGAAACACGAATAACCAGCATAAACAATTACTCAGCAAAGCCTTTAAGAACAAAATTACCTTACTAAAATAAGCTCTAAATGATCATGAATGCCAAGGCAAATTTTAGCAATCCTTTTCAAATTTATTTTTAAAAGTGCTAATCTAACAAGCTCCTGGGCTACTGTATTTAAAACTCATCTGTCAATGGAAGTTTTTATTTTTATTTCGGCTGGGGGAACCAAGTCTTACATTACATAAAGAACTGATTATAAGTTGGAAACTGTGTCATATCTTACTGGCCTTGGGGCAAGGACATTACAAAAAAATTAATTTGAATAAAGAGTAACTGAAATAATGGGCTTTTCTATTAACAAAATTCCTTTAGGTCTTTGTCTTTACATGTTCTTGTTCTTAGTACCTATTCCACACTCTTGGACTTTCCCTTGTTTCTCTATTCATTCATCCTAGTTTGGATCATTTAAGCTTACATGGACCTCACACTATACATGAACTCTGTGCCAGTGTTTACTTGTGATGACTGAATTTACCCTTAACAATTAATAGTAAACTTTATATATGCCATTTATCCCTCTTATTCATTACTAATCTTATTCATTCTGGTATCCCAAATTTTATTTCTTACCATTCTCCCATGGCCTCAAAGTTGACTCCTTTTCCCTGCTCACAGTCTCTAAGAAAACCCTGACTTATTTATAACCTAAAACAATGATACATTTAATTTTTCCTGCATTATTTTGTGGAATATGCTAAATCATGATTTTTTTAAGCTGAATGTGGTTTATTTTGATTAGGGTAAGTCGCTGATGAGGTCTGGGTGGCAAGTGGAATCCTTATGTAGCACTGATAATTTCTCTTGGAAAATATTTTTGCTTATGTATTGTTGATATCAGTTCTCTATTTTTTCATTAGAAAGGGATACAGAATAAAATTAAATCAATGGGATCTATCTCAATTTATAGAACTCAAAGCATCATCTTTGTATTGTTCCATATGAAATTTAAAGCTGCTAAATGAGTTTTTAAGGTAGAATAAATCAGATATGAGGTACTGTCCAAACTGAGCACTTTATGTAAAGAAATGAGTGATAAGGTTACTAGCCTGAGATCTACAAAACAAATAAGAAAAACAAAATGAAGCCTAGAATTCACACCAAGAATTTACTGCCATAGGAGTTCCCACTGTGGTGCAGCAGGTTAAGAACCTGACTGAAGTGGCTTCAGTTGCTGCAGAGGTACAGGTGCCATCTCTAGCCAGACTCAGTGGGTTAAGGATCTGGTGTTGCCACAGCTGCAGCTTAGGTCACAGCTGTGGCTCGTGTTCTTCTTTCTTTCGTTTTTTTTTGTTTGTTTGTTTTTTCTTTTTAAGGCCACACTCACAGCATATGGAGGTTCCCAGGCTAGGGGTCTAATCGGAGCTGTAGCTGCCGGCCTATGCCAGAGCCACAGCAATGCGGGATCTGAGCCGTGTCTGCGACCTACACCACAGCTCACGGCAATGCCAGGTCCTTAACCCACTGAGCGAGGCCGGGGATTGAACCTGCAACCTCATGGTTCCCAGTCAGAAGGGAACTCCCAGTGGCTCATATTCAATTCCTGGCTCTGGAACTTCCATATGCCACAGGTGTGGGCATAAAAAAAAATTACTACCACAAAAGGAGGCAGAATACTTTGGAAGGTACCAACGAGAAATGTACAACCCAAAATATCATAGCTAGAGACATGGAATACTTACTGTGAGAAGAGAATATAGAGCATTTTAAATATTGTCATATATGGTAAGTTGGTAATCTTTTTGTAAAGACATTTGGCAAGAGCCATAAAAATGTTAAAATGCTTTGATCCAAAAATCCTATTTCCCGAAAACTTCCACGAGGAAATAATGCACAAAGATGCTTATTTTATTGTTTAGATTTATGAAAATATAATCAAAAAATCTTTATTATAAGAATGGATAGGTAAGTGATATTACCCACATTCTATAGTCATTAAAATAATACTATGACTTTAATAATAGAGGAAAGTGTTAGATGAAAAGTATGCAAAATATGCACACTATGTTTGCTACCAGGCAAATACATATGATTATGAAAACTAGATCCAAATATCCTCAAACCATAATCACTTCATTAGCATTCTTCAGTAGTGTCAGAGAAGAGAAAATATCAGAACAAATGATTTATCATAAAAATGCATTGGCATTATCTAATAATTATAATATAGTCTACATGTAACCTCTTTTTTTCTTGCCAGAATCTTTCCAAGAACATCTTTTTTGGCCATTGACTCTGTTTCTGCTTGCCTGTGGTATAGAAACTTGTCATATTAAATGTTCCTTCAGTTATCCAATAAGGCAGTTGAACTCCTATCTCTTAGTTGTTTATAGTGCCTTCATCATCCAACTCCTTAAAAAACTCAACTCTGTACAGAGCGCCATTAGGTATATTACGTTCATTACCATTGAACCCTCATAACAACCCTATGAAAATATATTCTTGTCATTAATAGAGAGAGGCTAAAGCTCAAGTAATTGAAACAACTTATTTAAAATTACACAGTCTGGTAGAATTATTTCTTAAAACTCAGAACTGCCTGAGTTCCAAATCAGTATGCTTTTGAATGCACCCTGGTGGCTTTTTCTTCACAATTATTCCCTAAATCCTCACCTCTCATTTTCATTAATTTAGCTGTGTCCCTACTATGTGACAGACACTGTGCTAAATTCAAGGACACATGGATAAATAAAACAGTCCCACTCTCAAAGAGGTTGTCTATTCTATCTTTCACCATTCATTCCCTCTCTAATTCATTCACAAATTATGTAATGAGCACCTACTATGTGACAGGTAATTTTTATAGGAAAGCCAAAATGTAACATAACCTAAAATGTTACTTAATTATAATAGAAGATAAAATAGTAAAATGTATACAGTCGTAATAAAGATATAAACATATGGATAAAGCTGTCATAATGCCAGACAAGGTCTTTCAAATAAATTAGAAATGCTTAAAAACAATAAAACATATCCTTACAGAGAAATATTCTTAAGCGAAAATATGAGGTGGGATTCCCAAAACAGTGATGATAATCCCAAGTAAAAAAGCCCAAGGACAGAAAGCCCTATAGTTTACATCACCAATAAAGGTCTTCATAAATATTGATTACAGCAAAACAAAGCAAACCAATCACACACAGCCACTTTAACTCCACCTCTCATTCTCCATTCTTTATGCTCCTTTCCTCACCTTCTTCAAACATTTATGTACCTTAGCCCTTAAACCTTACTTTCAGTGAAATAATTAGAGCATTATACCTTATCAAAACATAAGTCCAATTTTCCAACATATATGATCCTCCTCTTGTATTTCCTGATCACTAGAGAAAATTTATACACTTTTTCATCTCCAGAAAAAAAATAAACAACAGTTTTTCATAAGAGTTGGTGTGATTTTTGTGTCCTCATCTACTTACAAGTAAAAAGAACAATAGGTTGAACAGTATAAGTTAAAAATCTATCATTTGTACACAGCTGGCTGTAGGTGGAAAAATCTCATCAGTAGCAGCATGCCATAATGTTTTTTATTATCATATAGGAAACATAAAATTTTAAAATTTCTTCAGAAGTATTCCAACAACAAATGTATTGTCATGGTGCCGTATAACAGAAGCCACATACTAATCTGTCTTTCCTGTGTGTGAATGTTCCAAAAATGAGTCTGAATTGCTCTCCTTTGCTCGCTCTCACTCTAGCTCTCTTGCTTTCCAATATTGTGGCTAATTTACCAGACAAGATCATAATGAACTGTCAGAAGTAATAACTATATTAAATACTTGGGTAATGTGATAAAGAACTATAGAAGCGAGGATTATTCTAACTCTTTAGATAATGTAGGACGATTTTGTTATGATGTTTACTTCTCAAAATTTAATTGCTACCAGATCTGCTAATAGAAGACTCCAGTTTGAATTAGATTATTCTGCTTATTTTCCCTAGATTTAAAAAAAAATCTGTCATAACTTTATATGCTATTTAGGTATAATCACCTCATGTTGCTCTGAAGCAGTGTCTCTACTGGTCTGAAGTAGGAATTTAGTATTGAGAGATAGTTTGGTGCATTGGGAAAAGCTCTAGATTTTGAGGTAGACAATTTGGGTTTCAAATCTTGCTTCTACCATCGCCAGAGAAAAGGAGCAGGCCCTATGATTCCCCCCTCCCCCACATGTCCTTCACCTGCCTGTGGTCAGCAGAAAAACTTTAGCAAAGAAAAAGTTTAATCAGAGAAGTGAGAAAATGCAGAAGAAACAGAAACAGTCCAATAGGAGAAAATACTAATAGTTTAGTCATAAACAAACTCAAGGACCTTTAGGTCCTCTTTAAGGGCTATAGATAATATTTTGAGCCATATCCTTTGAACTGCTTTGTAGATACTAAAACCTCCACCAGGTGGAAAAAGGTAATTACATGATGACCAGACTGCAGTCATGACATAAGCTGCCACAATTCTAATAACTGGCCTCAAAGAAATGGGAACAAACTGACCCTGCAACTGAAGGCTTACTGTACTTAAAACAATCAAGGTGATGCTGGTCAGATCACTGCATGACTAATTTCAAGATGACTGTCAGAGCTGACTGTGCTGTTTCTGTATGTAGCCTCCTCCCTCTAACTATACACCTCTCAAACTCCTCTTTAAAACTCTCACCCACTGATTGTCAGTGAGGGGAGATGGCCTTTGGACACGAGTGTGCCCTCTCTCCTCCCTGCCCAACGTCCCCTGGTTGTCAGCCTCTAAAATAAAGCAATGGCTGTTGTTATTTCTTGTTCCCTCATTTAGGGTGAGAATATGAGAAGGTCTTTTATTTTATGAAGGATAAGTGTGGTTCTGGAAACACAGAGTTGTTTATATAGTTGTATAGAAGATCAAATATGTGAAGAAGGGTGTTTATGGATGCTGAATGGTTTAAAAGGTATACTGTGCCAATTTTTAAGCTATTCTTTCTCAGCCTCAAGCCACCCTTCTCTATTCTTTGTGATGCTGGTGCTGGGACTCTGCAAACCACATTTCTGCTATGCCAGCTTGGCTATGTGTTCAGCTCTGCCAATATTGGGCATGATTAGGAGACTGCAAAGCTGGAGGAGAAAGAAGAGACCTACTTCTTGCATAATTTCTGTTGGTTTTCTTTTCAATTTCCTGTTCCTTTGAGTCCCATACTTACTCCCATGAAGCTGTAATATCCTGGAAGCAGCAGGTCTTTCCCATTGTAGCATTTGAATCCAGGATCTCATTTTTCTAATATGTGCAAAACCAGTCTCATCCCACCTGCTTCTCCTCTTCCCCCACCACCACCTGCCACCTGTGCCCCTCTGCAGACGTCTGAGAATCATTGCCTTGGAGATCTTTCTCTGAGTTTCTAGTTGAAATAATCCCAAATTCCTCTCTTCATCCAGCCCTAGGTGTGGTAGTTGCTTCCTGTAGTTGTTAACTCCATGATAACTTAGTGTTCTCCTTTTACTTTTTCAGTGATCAAGTTAACCATCTTTATATCTAGTTAACAATTTCTTATATATAAATTGTCTTTGCTCAAAAAACTAGTGTAGTTTTTGTCCCCTGGCTGGACCCTGACTGATAGAGCAAGCTATTGTATTTCCCTGAAATTCAGTTTCTTCATCTAAATATAGGGACAACAATGCAGGAAGTCCTCATTTTTCACAAGTAAATAGCAGCAGAAAAGTCCAGTTAAATGAATACACTTTAAAAGACCAAAAATACATTGCATATTGTGAATAAAAGGTTTGATTGGGACAAAGCTTGAAAAAATAAAATTATATAAAATATTTATCTTTTTTTGGGGGGGGTCTTTTTGTCCTTTTTAGGGCTGCACCTGCAGCAAATGGAGATTCCCAGGCAAGGGGTCTAATTGGAGCTGTAGCCGCCGGCCTACGCCAGAGCTACAGCAACACCAGATCTGAGCCATGCCTGCGACCTCCACCACAGCTCACGGCAACACCGGATCCTTAACCCACTCAGCAAGGCCGGAGATTGAACCCGCAACTTCATGGCTCCTGGTTGGATTCATTTCCGCTGCGTCATGATGGGAATTCCATATAAAATATTTATCTTACATTTAACAAAATTATATTTATAATTAGAACTACACATTACTTCTCAGAACAAAGACTTATTTGATGTTGATTTTGATTTTCCTTTTGTGTAATTTTTCCTGAAAAATCTTATAACAACATAATATTATATGCCAAACTATTTACTTTGTCTGCTTACTGATTAATAGAGCCATTTCTGAAAAAAATACGCAAGGGTTTCATCAGTTTTCTGAAGGACTGTCTTTATTCCAATGTTGTCTTATTCAAATACTAACTGATCTCTGCATGATTTCCATTTTTCATTGGTTTCACATGTAGTTTCCAGTATTGTTTTTATTCATTTCATGAAAATTAGTACTTTTTGGAAATTTTACAGTTGTGATGAACTCAAATGTCTTCATTAAAATACTGGATTATGACTAGGACAGAACAATGGGAAGAGAGTGAAACTAGTATTTACTGTGATGGAATAATTAAGTGGGCATTAATTTATGTAGTTTATTAGAGAATAATTTTGCATTTTGATTATGTTTGCTTCAAAGAAATCTTATAACTACCAGGAGTAACATGATTAATGCCTGGCCAGCAAGATATTCTTTATATATACTTGGTGAAATAGTTGTATCAAAAAAGGTCATAAAAAGTGTGTATCACAGTACCTGAACCACACACAGTTGGTCATAATTGTCACCATTATTAAATTTTAATGATTTAGTTTAATAAATGTGTTTTTTACCATATTCTTTCAATCTTTACACCTTAGTATACACTACTTGATCTGGTCCTTTAGTGAAAATAGGTTTAGATAAGAAGACACAATAGAACATGCATACACCAACCTCAATCAAGAAATAGAAAGTACTCTTTCCATTGGAGATATGATATGGCTTCTTCTCCCCCTTTAAAATAAAATATGGCCTTTATTGAAAGGCCAGTTTTAGAGAGAAATGGTGTCAAAGTATTTAGCTATAAAGATGCATCAGTTTTTGGAAACTGAAACTCCTATAAGGGCACTTAAGATTATGTTTTCAATTCATGGATAGAGGTAAAGAGAAGTAGCAAGGTAATAAAATGGAGTTAGAAACATATTGCCCAACGTTCTAAGAGAAACTAAAATGAGCTGTAATGTTTTGACTTTCTTTTAAATGGAAACAGCTCTGCTTGAACTTTTGACATAAAAACACTTACTATACTTACTGCAATTCCAAGGGTTTGCTCATGGCTTGTGGCTATCTAAAAAGAAGAGGCTGAAGCAAATTGAAACATCAATCTATGGTTTCTCAGGAGATGAGTATATGTGCCATGTGTGTTGACTTGAATGTGTATTCCCTGTAAATAAAAATATATTAGGACATGTAAATTATATCTTATACCTAAAATATTTCTTTACCTTTTAAAAAAACACTGATTTGATTTCTCTAACTGCTTCAGCTTGATATTTAAAAAAGAATCTTGATTCACTAAAATATTATGTGTTACTAATGCCAGTTTGTAAGCACAGTGGCTCGGTTTGCTTCCAGTTTATAATAGAAAATGTGTAGATCAGGTTTCCCAGTGACATACATCAAGAATATGTCCCTAACAACAACAAACTTTGACAATATAGAATATGTATTGTTTCTTATCTTCTAAGTGTACATATCCATCCTAATTTTAAATGGTTATTAAAGCAATGAAGTCCTTACCGTACAGCACAGGGAACTACCTCCAATCTCCTGGGATAGAACATGATGGAGGATAGTATGAGAAAAAGAATGTATAATATACATGCATTACTGACACTATGCTGTACATCAGAGATTGACTCAACACTGTAAATCAACTATACTCTAATACAAATAAAATAAAATTTAAAAAATGGTTAGTTATCAAGATCAAACTTAGCAACTAAGGTTGTATCTACAGGATTAAAGTACCATATGACAAATAAATTTGGTCTAATATGTTATATGTACTCCAAGAACATAAAATAATAAGCCATAGGCTGAACTACATTTATTTATTTATGTATTTATGTATTTATTTATTTATTTGTATTTCTAGGGCTGCACCGCATGTGGAGGTTCTCAGGCTAGAGGTCCAATCGGAGCTGTAGCCGCTGGCCTAAGTCACAGCCACAGCAACGCCATATCCAAGCCGTGTCTGCGACCTACACCACAGGTCATGGCAAGGCTGGATCCTTCACCCACTGAGCAATACCAGGGACCGAACCTGCAACCTCATGGTTCCTAGTTTGATTCATTTCCATTGTGCCACGACGGGAACTCCTGAACTACATTTAATATCATAAAAGTATCGACACAATACTAAAAACATTTCACAAAGCCTCTGCATAATGAGAATATAATGAATGTATTTTTTTCTTCAAAATATTTCCCTTTTAGACATATGTATCTTTAATGGGATTATCCTTTTCACTGTCCTCAGCCTTACCTCTTTAAATCATTCTTGATTCTTTTCTTTCTGTAGAGACTTACAAATGCGGTTATGAAATTCATTACCCTGCTTATCACAAATGGTGATTCACCCCTCTTCCTCTTTCATCTCATCAATCACAAGTCCAGTGTATTATTTCTCTTTTGTAATAGCCTTTCGTTTCATTCCCCCATCACAAGTCTTGTTCAGACCCTCATCATTGCTTCCCTGGATGTTTGCATTGATCGCGCTCTCTTTCTTTTTTTGTTTTTTTTTTTTTTTTTTTCAAATCGGAATCAGAGCTACAGCTGCTGGCCTATGCCACAGCCACAGCTACAGCAATGAGGAATCCAAGCCACATCTGTGATCTACACCACAGCTCATGGCAGTGCTGGATCCCCCACCCACTGGGCGAGGCCAGGAATTGAACCTGCATCCTCAGGGATACTAGTTGGATTTGTTTCCATTGCCCCACAACAGGAACTTCTCATCATAATCTCTTAACTAGTTCCCTTGCCGTCAGTCTTCCCCATTTGCTGACCAGTAAATCTTCATAAAACACTATTTTGTATACATCACCCTCTGTTTAAATCCTTCAATGGCCCCCTAATTGCCTAACAAATAAACCTGTAATTCCTGGAGTTCCCGTCGTGGCACAATGGTTAACGAATCTGACTAGGAACTACGAGGTTGCAGGTTCAGTCCCTGGCCTTGCTCAGTGGATTAAGGATCCGGCGTTGCCGTGAGCTATGGTGTAGGTTGCAGATGCGGCTCGGATCCCACATTGCTGTGGCTCTGGTGTAGGCCAGCAGCCGCAGCTCTGATTAGACTCCTAGCCTGAGAACCTCCATATACCGCAGGAGCGGCCCTAGAAATGGCAAAAAGACAACAACAACAACAAAAACAAAACAAACAAACAAACCAAAAAACCCTGTAATTCCTCAGTCTCCCACAATCTGGTCAAAATCTTTATATTGCTCTGCTTTGCAGGAATGCTCTTCACCGCCCTCTCTGCTTATTTAACTTCTACCCTATTCCCAAACCCCTACTGAAACCACAAAGACTGTGAAAGTTTGCACCACTCCATACTGTTCTCCCAGATTACCTCTCAGCAACTATAAGGTGGTACTGTCAAATCCTTCTGTAAAATTACATTTCTTACCTGGCACATTTGTGGAACTTTGTATGATACTTAACTCAATACATCATTTCAATACAAGTACTTACTGCAGAAGCACAAGTAGTTAGAGACTATATCTGTCAATTACAACTGTCAGACTGTTGATTATTTTGACCTCTATAAAACCCTGATACAGTTGGGTGCCCTTTGATTTAAGGAAATATCCTGAAGTTCAGAAATGTTTTTCATGGCACTGTGTCAAATGCATTTCATGGCACCATGTCAAATGTATCTCTTTTCTGTTTTGTTCTCTGTCATTTCTAGTGCCAAGCTGGAAAGCTAAAACATTATTTTATAGATTTTTTTCCTACCAGGCAATGCCATAACCTTCTTTCTTTATATCTTATGCAGCATCTTTCTTGAAGGCAAAATTAGCATGGGTTTTGATATTTATCAATAGGATCAGCACAGTCTAATCAAAATTATACTTCCTCTGATGCAGAGTGGTCTTTATAGCAACCCAGCTCTGCAACAGTCTTATAAATAGCAGTGATTGAGTTTTATTATAATTTCTCCAGTCCAGATTGATTATTTAATATCCAAAATCTACAACGAAAGTGAATCATTTAAAAGTAAGCTTACTGTTCAATGTATGTTCACCATTTTCTTTAAATATAGCTTGGTGTAAATTTTTTCATGGTCTGTCAAATACACAATATCACAGTAAAAAAAAATCATTTTCTCTGTGCTGTTAAGATATTGTTTCCTCAAACTAGAACACTAGAAGGCTGACTTTTTTTTCTTCTTTTACTTCATAAAACAGAACAAAAACAGGATAAAGCCCGTAGCAACAAGATATTTCTTTTACCATCTGTTTGATTTATGTCGAATTTAAACTGCTTGTATTTTAGAAAGGAATCTGTTTTCTATCTTCAAAAGGATGCAGTCCAACATCTCTCAGCTGCTAATTTTTAGCACTTAGAGGTTCCCTTGGGCTGCTGTCAACTACAACTTATTGCATAGGTACTTTTCACTAAACTCATTATAAAGTGATTAGCCTCTAGCAAGATAGTGCAATGCTATAGCCTGCTGCATTATATGTGACTTTGCAACTGAATTTTGTGCTGTCAAATCTCATCAGATAGTGAGTATAGAATGAATGCTGGGATCCAACACATAGAATGTTGAGAGGGATCTTGTCACTTCTCTTTTAAACCATACCTTTCAAGAATATATATGCACACACATACACAAATACATATGCAACATGTGTTCAAAATGCATCATTAGTTTAAAATGGATGCATCTTTAGCTAGCCTCAAACACATTTTTAAAATCCATGAATTATTTTTCCGTTTATGTTTAAACCTTAAAGCTAATTAAGTAGCTCTACCTAGATTCTACAAATAGTTATCATTAATATATGTAAGAGTGCTGCTTTTTTATTAGCACATTTAATTTAACAATGCTT
This sequence comes from Phacochoerus africanus, assembly GCF_016906955.1. Classification (NCBI taxonomy): domain Eukaryota; kingdom Metazoa; phylum Chordata; class Mammalia; order Artiodactyla; family Suidae; genus Phacochoerus; species Phacochoerus africanus. The sequence continues at coordinate 107,682,799 of NC_062560.1, read as the reverse complement.
CTTGCCTTAGGGTACCAGTGTTAGTCAATACTTTTGAGTCTAATAGGCTGTCTCAGTCTCCAATGCAACTAAAGTTAGACTGGTTATGTAGAGGCATGGATTAATAGAAGTAGAGTGGTCTTTTTGGTTATTTATTTGCAAGCCTCTCTAACAAGGTATGTATTATTCCAGCTCCCATATTCACTATTGTCTGAAACTAGCACCACTCTGTGATACCGAACGGCCTATACTAGAAGCTACCTCAAGCTACGTTGTCCGTCTTCACTGATCTCATTGTCCAGGTAATATTCCCAAACAATTATGATAGGATTAAGCTCATGACACACCTGTACAAGTTTTCAAATATAAAAGGACAAAGTTTACAGTCTCTGGGAACAAACCAGAAATTCACATTCCAAAATTTTTCATGTTATGTCGACTTCAAGTCTAAAGGCTAATTCAAAACAGATGACCTACTTTGAGTAAAAAGTCTAAAGTTATTTCATTATTTGCTATTTTTTCTTTTGTTTAAGCTGAACTAGGATTTATTCTTTAGATGGGGTTGATAGTTTTTGAATGTATAGATTATCTGCATATGTGTTTCATTTTGCAGATTATTCCTGTGCAATTTTTCACACTTGTTTAAAGAGTCTGGCTCATTAGAAAGTGCTTAGATGTTGACTTTCCACAATGTACTATGCAGAAATGGCAGGATGTGGTGGATTAAACACACAGATTTTCATATCAGACAGATTCCTGTAGGCCTTTGTCTCTTTATCTTCAATATGAGGATAATGCAACTAATTCAGAGTATTGTGAAGTTTCATTATACATATATATATATTTATTTATTTAAAGATACATGGAGTTAGTGTCGTGTCTCAGTGGTAACAAACCCAACTAGTTACCATGAGAATGCGGGTTCGATCCCTGGCCTTGCTCAGTGGGTTAAGGATCCGGTGTTGCCGTGAGCTGTGGTGTAGGTCATAAACACAGCTCGGATCTGGCATTGATGTGGCTGTGGCATAGGCCGGCAGCTGCAGCTCCAATTTAACCCCTAGCCTGGGAACTTCCATATGTCGCATGTGCAACCCTAAAATAATAATAATAATAATGACAAAAAAACACACATGTATATGTATGTATGTATATACATGTGTACATTTTTCCTGGCACATGAGGAACACAATAAATGCTATCATTACATGCTAATTTTATAATTATATGAGTATATTTCTGCATTAATATTTGTATTTTATAAAAAATATGATATTAATCCAAGTTAAAATAATTAATGATGTGATTTATTGTAGAAAACATTTTAAAATGGACCCTGGATACAGTATTTTTTTTTATTCTATATATATTATATACATATATGTATATATATGACACAAATAATGCTTTGATGCTTATAAAAATGAACTATGGAAAAAAGTGAATTATGGGAATAATATTTTATCAAATTAAATAGAATTTTTACTATTTTCCTTGTATAAAAAAAGAAAAAAAAATTAATTCTCCTTCTACTGTTGGTTAGAATCACAGATAATTTTGGCACTGTATGTAAATTATTTCATGATCCATTTCCCAATCTATCCTTGCCAATTTTATCATCTTCAATCTCTCTATGAACTCTAGGCTCCAAACACACTTCTGCTACCATTCTCTATACACTATTCATAATAAATTATTTTAGGTATTTCCTTGTACTGCACCATCCTTGCATGCCTAAACTGAACCCTGAATTTTATGACTAATTCATTAATTTGATTTTTAGTTAATACTTTTGTTTCAGTATTCATAAGTCAGATGAAACTGTAGTTTTCTTTTTTAATTTAATTATTTAACTATAGTTGATTTACAATATTGTGTTAGTTTTAGGTATACAGTCTACAGCTTCTTTTCCATTGTAGGCTATTACAAGATATTGACTACAGTTCCACATGCTATGAAGCTGTACTTTTCTTTACCAAGTTCTCTTGGTGAGTGTTTTAAGCATTAACATATGTTGTTTAAAAGAAGGAAAAAAAGTGGAAGCTTTTCTTCTCCCTTTATTTGTTGGAACAGTTTCCTAACATTGGAATTATCTTTTGCTTATAGTGTTAATAGATAGAATTCATTGTATGAAGTTCTTTTGGAAGGCTTTTTTTTGGAGGATAGGTAATCTGAAAATTTTCTCCATTTATAATATCTCATCTTTTTTAGTGGAGATTCAATAAGAAATAGATTTATAGGTATATTTTGTAGTTAAAATGAAAGGTTCAAAAGTATTAAAAGCTAGAAATTATTAACAATTTTGTCCCTACCAAGTGCATTTGGAAGTAGAGGTCTGGACAGGAACATGGATTTTTAATTTTTATTTAAATTATTCCCTATAATTTACATTTTTATATAAAATAAAAACTATTTTAATTCTTTTTTTTTTTTTTTTTTGGTTTTAGGGCTACACTCACAGCATATGGAGGTCCCCAGGCTAGGGGTCGAATCGGAGCTACAGCTGCCAGCCTACACCACAGTCACAGCAATGCAGGATCCAAGTCACATCTGTGGTCTACACCATAGCTCATGGCAATGCCAGATCCTTCACCCACTGAGCAAGGCCAGGGATCGAACTTGCAACCTCATGGTTCATAGTCAAATTAGTTTCTGCTGCGCCATGACAGGAACTCCAAAACTATTTTAATTCTAATAAAACTAGTTTAAATGTCATTAAAGGCACACTCATAAGTCATACGAATATACTTATGAAATTGGAGGTACTCACTTTTTACTCTCTACACTACTGTATTATTTGAAAGTTTATGGTGAATTTGCATTACTTTTGTTGTTAAAAAATCTGCAATGACTTTCTCATTACCTAGGTAATAAAATGCAAACTCTTTAGTTTGAATAAAACTTTCTTCATTATCTAGCACTGCTCTGCCACCACTGTTTTTGTATTTTACCTATATCCATCCTCATTCTGGTCATATTTACCTTTCTATAAGCATTTTAATATGACAACTCTTCAAAACCTCACAATATGCTTGTTTTACCTGTAACACTTTTGTTGATATTTCTGTTCTGTATTCTAGCTAATCCTCTTAGCTTACTAGCTTACTAGCTTACTCCTTCTTAAACCTCAGCTCTAGAGGTACCTCTAGAAACTGCTGTTCATCCCTTTCTCTGTTCCCATAGAATCTTAGGTTCCTGTGTTATAAAAAAACAAAAAAACATAGGGCCCTACTGAAATTGTCTATTTACTTGTCTGACACCCATTTGATTTTGAGTTCTATGCAGTTGGCTCTAGAACATGGAGATAATGTTTGTTTAATCAGTGATACATGTTTGTTTTATATATGTATAACCATGCCTCATTTCAGTAGAATCTTTACATTTAAATTGTTAGGTATTTATGTAGCTTATATATCCCTTGATAACAAAAGCGAAGTCTTATGTAGCCTTACATTTTCTAAGTACATAACATAATAATATTCTCACATTTTACAAAAGTGTTGAAATAAATATGTATAGTATTTTTTACCATCACTGTATGTCCTGATTCCCCCACTATAACTACTTGTATTTCATAAATGATTAAAATTTATCATTCTATTGTGAAACAGACCCTAATATTCATCATAAGTGAATATTTTGCTGGTTCTTATACCAAGTCCTTATAGGAATATTACAGTATTAGAAATTATCCCTTGGCTATCACCCAGGAAACAACTATAGAGTTTTGAGAGGGTTTGCTTTTTCCCTGGTGAGAAATATATATATATATATGTAATGACTTTGTAATTCTGTAAATGGATTTTTCAGAAGTGGGGACTAGTTTCCTGTGAGTTTTCCTATCCTGTATATCATATAACAAAGGACTCATTCATTCACTCAATTTACATTCAGCGCCAATTATGTGTCAGGCATGCTTCATAGGCCCTGGGAATATAACTTTGAACACTGAAAACCATTTATAAAGTATGGATCAGTATTACTGACACAATTTGGCTATAAGTAGCATAGCAACAGCAGTAGAAACATTAGTAACTAAAACATATTAGTAATTAACTATGTGCAAAGTAGCATTTATAGAAGTCTACAGATAAAGTTGGAACTGCTTTCAATGAGACATAGGTAGGGAGGCTCAGAGTCTCTGCCATCTTTCCCACCCCACACAAATTTTCCAATACCATTTTGGACTAGGCTCCATACAATTAAAAAAAGATTATAATCCTGCTTTCTCAAATCACTTAATTTGAACAAATAGCTTTGTTGAAAAATATTAGAGGAGTTCCCATCATGGCTCAGCAGTAATGAACCTGTCTAGGATCCATGAGAACATGGGTTTGATCCCTGGCCCTGCTCAGTGGGTTAATGATCTTGCATTACTGTGAGCTGTGGTGTAGGTTGCAGACACAGCTTGGATCCTGCATCACTGTGGCTGTGGCTGTGGCCTGCAGCTGCAGCTCTGATTTGACCTCTAGCCTGGGAACTTCCATATGCCACAGGTGCAGCCCTAAAAGACAAAAAAAAAAAATAGTATTAGAAATATTAGGACCAAGAGATGGGGATCAGGCTTAAATACTCCAATTTCATGGGATAAACCAGACATCTATATAAGATTAGCTTCCTATTTCAACCTCAAGCAATATATTGCTCAAGGCAAGGTGAGTTTTGCAATTATTTACTATGATCTGCATGACAGAAGACACCCCATTTGAAGAGAGAACAGGAAAATGGAAAGCAAAATGACAGTGGAAGATAAAATGGAATCTCCTCAACCTAACACTTGATGGATCCTGGGGGCCATCTGGAAAGTGAAAGGCAATGTAAAAAATGATTTCAGTAGTAACTCTTTAACCTTGTAATAATCAGAAAGTGATTGACATTTTAAAATATTTAAAGAACTAGTCTTTTTTCATTTAAATTTATTTTTGTTGTTCAGAAGTCTCCAAGTTCTCTGAATTCCACTAAGAATTGTAAGTATTTATAATTAAATTATGTTATATAATAAATATAACAAAGTGTGGGCCCTAGGGTGGCCTGCTCACAAAGCCAATAGACTTGGCCTGGTGCTGAGGCCAGGGGGCCTAAACTTGAGACCTTCACTTACAACCTTGATGAAATGTGAGCCTCTGCAGCCTACCTGGAATAAATGAGGCCCTTCTTTGGTAATGGGTCACCTAGAAAGCTGTAGAAATAATAGATTTAGCACAGGACTGGATCGAACAGAATAAGTACATGCATATCTTACTTTATTGATTTTTGCAGATATTGTGTTCTTTACCAACTGAAGGTTTGTGGCAACCCTGTGTTGAGCAAGTCTATTGGTGCCATTTTTCTAACAGCACTTGCTCACTTCACATCTCTGTCACACTTTGGTAATTCTCGCAATAGTTCGAACTTTTAAATTGTTATTACATTTGTTACAGTGATCCATGATTAGTGATCTTTGATGTTACTATTATAATTTTTGGGAGACACCACAAACTGTGCCCATATGAGATGAAATTTAATCAATAAATGTTATGTGTGTTTTGACTGCTCCATCTACCACTGTTCCATTTCTGTCCTTCTTTTGGGGCCTGCATATTCCTTGAGACACGTCAATATTGAAATTAGGCCAGTTAATACCCTACAATGGCCTCTAGGTGTACAAGTGAAAGGAAGAGTCACACATCTCTCATTTTAAATCAAAAGCTAGAAGTGATTAGGCTTAGTGAGAAAGGCATGTGGCAAGCCCAGTTAGGCCTAAAACTAGGCATCTTGTACCAGTTGTGAATGCAAAAGAAAAATTCTGGAAGGAAATTAAAAGTGCTATTCCCATGAACACATGAATGATAAATGAAACAGCCTTATTGCTGATATGGAGAAAGTATGAGTGGTATGGATAGAAGATTAAACCAGCCATAACATCCCCTGAAGCCAAAGCCTATTCCAGAGCAAGACCCTAACTGTTTTGACTCCATGAAGGCTGAGAGAAGTGAGGAAGCTGCCAAGAAAAATGCGAAGCTAAGAGAGGCTGGTTCATGAGATTTAAGGAAAGAAGCCATTTCCACCACATAAAAGTACAAGGTGAAGCAGCAAGTACTGATGTAGAAGCTGCAGCAAGTTATCCAGAAGATATACCTAAGCAATGAATCAAGGTGGCTACACTAAATGAGATTTTTCAGTGTAGGTGAAAAAAGACGCTATATAGGACTTTTATAGCTAGAGAGGAAAAGTCAATGCCTGGCTTAAAAACTTCAAAGGGCAGGCTGACTCTCTTGTTACAGGTTAATGTAGCTGGCGACTTTAGGTTGAAGACAATGCTCATTTACCATTCCGAAAATTCTGGGGCCCATAAGAATTATGCTAATCTACTTTGCCTGTGCTCCATAAATGGAGCAACAAAGCCTGGATGACAGCACATCTAAATACTTTAAATCCACTATTAAGACCTTCTTCTCAGGACCAAAAAAAAATATTCCTTTCATAAATTACTGCTCATGGACAATGTGCCTGGTCATCCAAGAGCCCTGACGGAGATGCACAAGATTCATCTTGTTTCCATGCCTGCTAACTTAATATCCATTCTGTGGTCCATGGATCCAAGGAGTAATTTCAACTTTCAAGTCTTATTGTTTAAGAAATACATTTTGTAAGGCAATAGCTGCTGTATCTGCTATTCCTCTGATGGATCTGGGCAAAGTACAGATGACTCTTGAATAACATGAGTTTGAACTGGGCAGGTCCACTTACACATGATTATTTTTAATAAATATGTACTATAGTACAACTTGATCCAAAGTTGTTTGCACAGGTGTGTAACCACAGATAGGAAAGGGTTAACCCTAAAGTTATATGTGGATTTTTGACTGTGTAGAGGGTCAGTGCTCTCAATTGCCACTTTGTTCAAGGGTCAACTGTAAATTGAAAATCTTCTGGAAAGAATTTTTTTTAGCATTCTAAATGCCATTAAGAACATTTGCGATTCATTGGAAGAGCTTGAAATGTTGATCTTAATGGGAGTTTGGAAGAAGTTGATTCTAACCCTCATGGATGACTTTGAGGGGTTCATGACTTCAGTGGAGGAAGTAACTGCAGATGTGGAGGAAATATCAAGAGGACTAGAATTAGAAGAGGAGCCTGAAGGTGGGACTAAATTGCTCCAATATTACGATAAACTTGAATGGATGAGGGTTTGCTTGTTATGGATGAGCAAGGAAAGTGGTTTCTTGAGAAGCAATCTACTTCTAGTGAAGATGTTATGAAGATGATTGAAATGAAAACAAAAGACTTAGAATATCACATAAACTTACTTGATAAAGCAGGGGCAGGTTTTGAGAGGATTGCCTCCAATTTCAAAAGGACTTCTACTGAAACAGCATTGAATACTGTAGAGAAATGGTTCCTGAAAGGAGAAGTCAGTTGGTGAGGCAAACTTTATCATATTATTTTAAGAAATTGCCACAACCACTCCAACCTTCAGCGATAACCATCTGACCAGTCAGCAGCTGTCAACACAGAGGCAAGACCCTCCACCAGCAAAAGATAATGAAGGTGACAATCCTTCAGGGGTGATTTTAGAGGTACCAGGTACACCTCTTTTGTAAAACAATCCTTCAATTTTCTTTTTATGTCATTGTTTTGGATTTTTTTTCAAAAATATTATTTTTTCTGATTCTAAATGTTTTAAAATGGAAATAATCAATTCATCACCAAATGCAATATGTTATTTTCCTTTATTGTTGCTTCAAGAAGTCTTCCTCACTCAAACACTGCACAAGGTTTTTTTTTTTCATATTTTCATTTAAGATTTGGTTATTTATTAAACCTGTAACTCTCCTGTCTAATCCAAGTTTTGATGCCTGGTGACAAGTGACTATGTAAAATTTGGTAAAAAACTTACCAGTTGCCACAGCACTTCGTTTTTGCTTTTTTTTTTCTGTTTTGTTTTGTTTTCTTTCTTTTTCTCTCTCTTTTTTTTTAGGGCGGCACCTGAGGTGCATGGACGTTCCCCTACTCATGGCAACATCGGATCCAGATCTGGTTTAAAACAAGTTTTCTCCTTCTCTTCAATGGCTCATTTTAAACTCTCAGTTTAAATGTCTCAGTGTAAATGTTCAGGTTTCAGTTTAAATGTCACTTCCTCAGAGAGAAAACCCTTCTTTGATCATCCAGTCTAAGTAACTTCTACCCCCAACATCTTCACACTCTGGATCACATCTTCTTGGGTTGTTTCTTTGTAGCTCATATAACTTGTTTTGAAATTATTTTACTTTCTATTTATATCCATAAACTAGATGCTGTGCGTGAATAAAGGTCATGTAGTATTAATTTGGTATGCAGTTCAATGTTTTTTCTGCCCACTCTAGAAATCAGTCTTCTTTAAACTTTAAAAAGTGACAATGGAATTGGCTCAATTTACTTTTCAGACTCCCCCCACCCCTGCCCCGCCACCTCCCACAGGAGGCATTTTTTGTTCAGGATTCTATTCCTTCCTTTTCCCTTCACCTAGATGTATCTGGTACATACATTGGCAGGTTTCCACTCTGTTTTTACATCTTTTCACTTGGGATGTTACCAAATTCAGGTTCAGCTGCTTGCTGCTCACAAGCCGATAATTGAGGGAAAGTGTTAGTAGAAAGGAAAAAGTGCTCATTCAGAAGAGCCAGCAATCTGGGGAGAATGTGGACTCTTGTCCAGAGATCAACTTTGAAGATTTTGCTCAGCCATGACAGTTTTTTAAAAGAGAAAAGGGGGAAACAATCTCAGTTAATGATTAAGGTAAAAATGGCCAGATTTTCCGTCATTTTTTCCATTGCATGCAGACCCACTGACTTCTGATCTTCCTTTGGATGCTGTCTTGCTGGGGTGTTTCTCCTGCAATTGGATGCTCTGTTGCTTGCAGGGTCTGCCTGCAAATTTACTAAGGGGAATCTGGGGGTAGTCAGTCATTCTCTAACTACGTACTTCTTCATTCTTACTCCTTTTAATCCAGGAAAGGAATCAACAGGTTAGGAAAGGCACTGTGTACATTCAGTAAAGCAGAAGTCAGGAGGTAGGTTAAATGTCACCTAGAGATCTCATTTTATGATTAAGGTTTAAGGGAAACAGAAATAGACAAACAGGGAAAGGGCAGAAGATCTGCTTACAGGGATATGGAGAATTACTGTGCTACTGCTAGTTTTAATGGAATATATTCCTTTCCCTTCTTCTAGACTTCCCTTCCACTTAATTTCTTTTGAACTCTTATGATTGTTAAGAAAAGCCTGGGACTATTCAGAAAATACTTATATTACAATACTGAAATCCTGGTTTATTATTAAGATAAAATTGGAGTTCCCGTTGTGGCTCAGTGGGTTAGGAACCCAACTAGTATCCATGAGAATGGGGCTTCAATCCCTGGCCTCACTCAGTGCATTAAGGATCTAGTGTTGCCATAAGCTCTGGCATAAGTCACAGACGTTGCTAAGATCTGGTGTGGCTGTGGCTGTGGGTAGGCTGGCAGCTGCAGCTCTGATTCGATTTCTAGCCTGGGAATTTCCACATGTTGCAGCTGTGGCCCTAAAAAGAAAAAAAAAAAGGTAAAATTATCCCAGTTAGGTGATCCATTAGGCATTTTTAGACATACTCTTTTTAAAATTCAAAAGATAGATGCAGATTATTGCTTTTGGAATGGATAAGGAATGAGGTCCTGCTGTGTAGCACTGGGACTATATCTAGTCACTTATGATGGAGCATGATAATGTGAGACAAAATAATCTATACATGTTAGTGTAACTGGGTGATCATGCTGTACAGAAGAAAATTGACAGAACACTATAAACCAGCTATAATGAAAAAAAATTAAAATATTATAAAAAATAAAATTCAACAAATATTTATTCATAAAAGTAAATGAGATACAACTTTAAAAATGAGTATATTTATCAAGACACAGACAGCAATAATAGGGTTATCAAAATGAGGACTGGAAAAATGAGGATTGGAAGCCAACTAGGAAGATACTGTCTGACTCACAGTATTACCTAGAGTTGGATGAACATTTTTTCCCTTGTGACATCATGTTTATAATTTACAATTTATATTCCCACTAGTCAAAGATTAAGATATTTCCTTAAAGGTTTTCCAGTTAGTATTTGTGCACAAAGGTGAATGCTGGAATGACAAGAAATCAATGCAGGTCAAAGCTAGTTCTTCAGCTGCTGAATAAGGATTTTCTATTGCTTTCCATGTGGCCATCCTCCAGCAATGGTGGGTCAAGTCCTTCTCATACTTTGAATTTCTTTCACTTCAATTTCTGCCCTATCTTTCTGACTGACTCTTGTCCTCTTCTACTGCATAAGGGCCCACCTGGTTATTTCAAGATACATGATAATCTCCTTATACTAAAGTTAACTGATTACCAACCTTAATGTTATCAGCAAGCCCCTACTCAACAGTATCTAGGACTGAAAAACCTGATCATGGGAATCTTGGGATAAGGATATCTTCAGAAATCTAGATTGTTCAAAAGGTGTACAGGGTAGATCATCAGAAAGACCTACGCTTCATGGCTTTGCCAATTCTCTTCTGTATTCACTGTTACTTGATTTTACACATTTTTGCATTTATAAATATTATAGATTTGCAAAGCTAACTTATAAACCTTGACCTGGCTATACGAAAAGAGAGAAATTCAAAAAGTTCCTAAAATTTGAACCATTGACCAAAATAAAGTCCTGGAAGTTATTAGCCTTTGAGTTTTACATAATTTCTTACGATATAAAGAGCACAAAAAGCCCTATTAAAATACCACTGAAAGTTAATCATGTAAAGACCCTTTAGAATTCTTAGAGATGCTCATTCTGTAGAGAATTGGGGAAACAGAAATGTCAGCACTGACAGTGGAAAGGGTACAAATCTCCTGGTAATGAGAGAGGCAGCTGTTTCAATACAAAAATTTTTTAAGTAAAATTTCCCATTGTGCCCTGGAATGCCTAATTAATTACAGTGAGGAACCAGAGTTTACTGGGGCTCTTTTTAACTATCCAGAAAAAAAAGTTATCTTAAACAATTAGGTATGATCTAAGGAAACTTTAGAGCTTTTAAGTAATCTAAGACATAGAGCAAGCTACATTGTCAATCGGTCATTCCCAACATGGACAAAAAGACAAATGAGGGTTTTTTTATATATAAATCTCTAGAAATGTAAGTAATTCATCGAAATAGTCCCTCTTTAAAATGTTTAAGATTCAAAATAGGTACCTGGCTTCTTTAGACAGTATAAAATAATTAACATTGTGTAATCTTTGAAGACAGACAAAACCAAATATTGGTTTTCTCACTTATTAAATGTATGTGTATGAAAAATTTACCTAATCTTTTTGTTTCACCTATAAAGTAGAAGTAGTGTTACATACTTTGAAAGCTGTTAAGAAGATTAAACACTATGTAAGTTCCTACTCAGTACCAGGCACATAATACGTATTGAAATAGTACTTTTTAATTATTCGCCCAAGGCTACATAGCGTTAGCCTTGGTTGCTACTGAGTGAGACATAAAAGGTGGTACTATGACATGATAAACTTCATGAACACACTCTTTTCCTTCTCCACTTCCTCATTCTCTCCTTCTCCTATTTATTTTTCTATCTGCTTCTTCTGTGTCTTTCTCCTCTCTCCCCTTTCTTTAGCTTTTTTCATTCCCTCACTTTTTCTTGTATTTATGGCAGGAGTGGTTGGAGAAATAGGAATAAAATAAGTATCCTGCAATTATACAGACCAAAGGGAACAAAAGTGCTTCAAGAAGCAATTTGTTATTAGTGTGAAATACAACAGAGAGATCAAGGAGAATGAGATCAGAGAAGATAACTCTGCAGTTCTGGCAAGAAGAGACTCTGCTGATGATTTTAATGAGAACAGTAACATTCCAGTGGGGGTATTAGTCTGATGGATAACTAATTTTCTAGTTTCAAGGGGATATAAAGCACAATGATTGGATGCTTATATAGAGACGTAGTCTCACAAAATAATATTAAAAACTCAAACCAGCTTTAATACAGCCACCTATTCTCCTGAAACAATGAGGAAGAAAGGAGAGCACTTGCAAAGGAAGGAGATTAAAGGTTAAAAAGTCTTGAGAGGCTAGAGGAGGAACAACACTTAAATGAGAGGGTCTCAAAAGGTACAACTACTGTGGGTGTGCTAGACTGGCCCCAGCCCAGATGGTTGCTAGGCCCTGTCTTACATGGAGGCTGCTGGCTACTGGTGGGTGGAGCCAGGTCCCAGTATGCTAGCCACACTGGGCAAGTTTGTGGTTTGTTGCCTAGAGCTGTCTCCGAGAAATTCATCAACTGACTTACTCCAAATATTGCCTCCAGACTCAAACCATTGTACACATTTATTGAGCCAGCTGGGTGTAATCAGTATAAGAAATGGTGAGGTAAGAGGAGTGACCAAGCTGGTGTGGTAGGAAGACCCTGAGCTCACCTCCTTCCACAGTCACACCAAAACTGCAACTATGTATAGAGCAGCTATGAATGAGAACAATCTGAAGACTATGGAAAAAGATTTTCTATAACTAAAGATATAAAAAGAAACCAATACAATATGGGTAGGAGGCGTGGAGACCTGGTACAGTTAAGATCTATACCCCTGGGAAGGTGACCCATAAATGGGAAGATAATTACAATTGCAGAGTGTCTCTCCAAGGAGCTAGGGGTCTGAGCCCCACATCAGGCCCCTATCTCAGGGGTCCTGCATTGAGAAGATGAGCCACCACAATGTTTGGCTTTGAAAGCCAGTGGGGCTTTCATTCAGGAAAGCCAGAGGGCTATAGGAAACAGATACTCTACTCTTAAATGGTGCAAGGAAAACCTCACACACTCCAAGATCCAGTACAGAGGCAATAATCTGAAAGAAGTCTATGTCACTTGCTGATCTTGGAGAGCATCCCAGAGGTAGGAGGCAAGTGGAGCTCACCCTGGGGACATAGACCCGGTGGCAGCCATTTTGTGGGTCTCCTACTGCCACGAGAACCCTGATGCTGACAAGAGACATTTTAGAGTCCTCCCTCTAGTACTGGGAGCTTACCTCACCACAAGGGGGCTGGCACCAGCCCCAGGCCCCACAGCCAGCTGTCCTGGGACCCTGCCTCATCTACCAGAAGGCCCAGGAACCAGCCTCACCTGCCATCAGGCCAGCACAAGACCTGAGAACTCCCAGGCCCTGCTGCCAACCACTTTAGGACACAGCCCTGTTTACCTGTGAGCCAGCACCAGCAGTAGGTTACCCTGGGCACCACAGGTAGCATACTGGGACCTGACTCCACCCACCAGTAGTCAGCAGCCTCCATGTAAGGCAGGGCCTAGCAACCATCTGGGCTAGGGCCAGTTTAGCCTACCACCATACCCACAGTAGTCAGTCCCACCACAATATAAAGGTCCATGCAGCCTATGTTCAGGCACCCATAGAGCATAAAGCTCTGGTGACCAGAGGGGAGAGTGCTTCTGGGCCCTAGAGGACATCATAAGGCTACTTCTCTAAAATCAGAAACTATAAACCACCAACCTAACACATAGAAATACAAACAGAGAATTAGATGAAATGAGGTGACAAAGGAATATGTTCCAAACAAAGGACCCAGATAAAATCCCAGAAGAAGAACTAAGCAAAGTAGCAATAAGCAATCTACCTAATAAAGAGTTTAAGGTAATGATCATAAAGAATCTCAAAGAACTCAGTGATGATTTTAACAAGAGTTAGAAAATATAAAGAAGAATCAAACAATGCTGAAGAATATAATAATTGAAATAAAATATACACTAGAAGGTATAAAGAGTAGATTTGATGATACATAAGAATAGATCAGTGGACTGGAAGACAGAATAGTGGAAATCACCCAAGCTGAACACACAATCAGACAAATGAAGAAACAATAGTAATTCAAATTGGAAAGGAAGAAGTAAAACTGTCACTGTTCACAAATGAAATTATAAATATATATAATATATATTATATTATAAATTATATATAATATATATAAAGATGCTACCAGAAAACTACTAGAATATATAAATACAGCAAATAAGCTGAAGAATACAAAATTAATATACAGAAATCTGTTGTGCTTCTATAAAATAACAATGAACTATCAGAAAAAGAAATTAAGAAAACAATCCCATTTATAACTGCATTTAAATAAATGAACTAAAAAAGGAGAAACACATATAGATACAGAGAATAAACAGATGGTTGCCAGAGTTGGGAGGTGGGATAAGTGAACTAGGTGAGAGAGATTAAGGGGTATAAACTTCCAGTTACAAAACAAATGATTCAAGAGGATGAAATGTACATTGTGGGGAATATAGTCAATAATATTATAATAACTTTGTATGGTGACAGATGGTAACTATACTTATCATGGAAATCATTTTCTCATGTATGAAAATATCAAAGCACTATGTTGTGCATATGGAACTAACATAGTATTGTAGGTCAGTTATACTTCAGTAAAAGAAAGAAAGAAAAAAAAGGGAATGTCAAGGCAATGATGGATTAGGCAACCTGATTATACATGGGTGGTTGAGTAAAACTAGGTGTTTAAGGTCTATTTACCCAAATATATCTGAATGGGCAGATAGTCAAGGACTGGAGCACCCCAGGCAAAAATAGTTCATATCCTTTCAAAATATGTATCTAAAAGCTAGTCATATATTTTATTTCAAACACCTCATTGTTGCCAAAATGAATACTACTGTGTCACTATTTTAGATTTAAGGACCATGGTTTCAGTACTAGGGAACAATCTGGTGACGAAATAATTTTATTACAAAATTAATTTAATGAACATAGCTATATAGCAACTGGATGAAGACAGTCTCTGAAACACTGAAGGAATCATTCAATAAACAGAGGTACCTATGCCACATATTTAATATCATGTTCCTGAATCTCATATTCATGACGTGGCTGTATCGTCCCACTTCCAAAACAAGCTGTGTAGTCAGACTTGACCCAACTTCTATTCTAAAAAAAAAATTCTTGGAGTTGACAAAGCATCATCATGTGTGAATCCTGATGAAATTCCTTGTAAAGTGGAAACTATGCATCAAATTCCACTGATCCAAATACTATTGAAATATTTTTTAAAAAATTATAGCTATACCACTTAACCTATATATTTGCCAAAATATAACCAGCACCCCAATATTTTTAGGAAACTTCTAATATCATCAATATTACAAAAGGTGCTAAAGTTTGATAAAAGTGAATGTGATCAATATCCTCTGAAGCCTTTTGGTTTTCAAATGTATGAAAAACAGTATGGCATGCAGCTGATTTTGGGGGGTTTTGCTTGAAAAAAGAAGGTTAAACTTTTAGCATGTCGGAGTTCCCGTCGTGGCGCAGTGGTTAACGAATCCGACTAGGAACCATGAGGTTGCGGGTTCAGTCCCTGCCCTTGCTCAGTGGGTTAACGATCTGGCGTTGCCCTGAGCTGTGGTGTAGGTTGCAGACGCAGCTCGGATCCCGAGTTGCTGTGGCTCTGGCGTAGGCCGGTGGCTACAGCTCCGATAAGACCCCTAGCCTGGGAACCTCCATATGCCGCGGGAGCGGTCCAAGAAATAGCAAAAAGACAAAAAAAAAAAAACCAAAAAAACAAAAAAACACAACCCCCCCCCCCAAAAAAAAACCCAAAGTAAAAACTTTTAGCATGTGAAATGAGAGGTTTGGTAAAAGAAATAATTTATTAGCCATGAAGCATGTGTTAAATATTGGAGTTGAGCTATTAAACATTCTGAGCGCTATTAAAAACAAAAAACCTTCATTAACCTTGCATTCTTTGGGATTTGGTTTAGTCTGAATTGAGGGTAGTAAACTGTAAGCAGTAGGAATATTTGCCACTCTGAATTTAGCGCTCGGATTTGGTTCTTGGTAAAAAACTAGGAACCAAGTAGTGGAAGAATACATTATTGTAGAAACCGTATATATAAGTAAAGGAGATAATGTACGGTAGATAGAGAAATCAAGAGTTAGAAGAGCCTTAATTTTTAGGACTTCTTCCTATGAAGTTTGTACTTTTGGATAAATTATTTGAGAATCACGAATCTCAGTTTCTGCAACTGGAAAACAGAAATTATTCCCATCCTGCTTAATTCATAAGCCAGTTTTCAAGATCAAATGACCTAACAATTTGTGAAGTTCTATAAAAAATTCTATGAAATTCTGTTTCATAATTTTACATGTCCTACATACAATTCTAAATAACACAGGCTGCCATTAGACAAATCAAGATATGTCTCAATCATACTTTAATCAAATGCAATCCTTTAACTGTGCACGATATCACTGGTGCTTACATTTTGGGTTAGACCCTTAGGTTATCATAAAGTAAGAAAAGGTCTATAATTTTTTTTTCTTTTTATGGCTGCACCTGTGACATATGGAAGTTCCTGGGCTAGGGGTTAAATCAGAGCTGCAGCTGCCGGCCTACACCACAGCCACAACGATGCCAGATCCAAGCTGCATGGGCAACCTGTGCGACAGCTCGTGGCAACGCCGGATCCTTAATGCATTGAGTGAGGGCAGAAATTGAACCCGCATCCTCACGGACAATACGTCAAGTTCTTAAACTGCTGAGCCACAATGGGAACCTCTATAATTTTTTAATTCATCTAAAAAATCTAGAATAATTAGGAATACATTAAAATGTAATGCAGATCCATATATCATCAAAGTATCTAAAAGGAACAGATATGTTCACTTTGAAAACTTCCTGATTTTACTATTTGGAGGTTATTTTATTATCCTCTAATGCAGTTAAATCTGTGCAGAAGTTTTGATCCAGTTGGTTAAAATTTACTTAGACATCAATTTCTCCCCCTAATTCCATAGTTGAATCTTATAATTTGCTACACTAAAGAGTAAATGATAATCATATATTTCATCAAAGAAAGAGGGAAAATTTTCAGAGAAACCTTCTCAGACTCTTGTTAAAGTTGTCTCTGGTCAGCAAGCTCAGTGTTTGACTAGTTTAATATTTTCTCACAAACAGGAAGAAAAATTGTGCTCTTCTGATGCTGCCTGTCTCCAGATTTGTTTGGCTCCCAAAATGCATTTACGTACAATTAAGAATTCTTACTTGTATAAATATATGAAACTGTAAAATGTTGTGATACTTGTAAACTTTTTCCTTCTTTTTGTTTGCTTTTTTTACATGTACTTAACAACTAAGTTATAAATCATAGTTCAGATTAATGCAAAAGTATCTATTTAACATGAGTAAGCCACTTGGCAGATAAGTAGTATGAAGCAGATTTTATAAAATTGCTCAACTTCCTTTAAACTCCAAATGGTTCACAGGCATTTAGGGAAAATTAATCTAAACCACATTTAAATGATTGGCTCTGAAATATCCATCAAATCCCACAATGGGGATTTGGAAGCCAATGCTGACTGTTTCTTATACAGAGGAGACCAACACATATCCTATGTTGCAAAAGCACAGAACATCTGTACCTGGAACTACATGCAGTTCTGATCACTGGATCACAAGGACGATACAGAATAGGGTAGGAGGAACTTAAATCATCACAGAATAGGAGATGTTGCCATAGAAGGACAATCTTAAACTAGGGCTTTCTAGTGAAGTGTTACTGTCTAGGTTCTTGTTTTATAGAACTACGGGCAATCTTTAAGTTACAAAACAGGTGTTTTTAGGACCATGAGAAAGAAAAACTATTTTCCACAGGAGATTGAATGGTTTAATAAAAAGAACTTGGATGTAGGTGTAAAACAGCTTTGAATGAGAGTCATATTTTCAACCTTTACCCGTTGTACAACTCTAGGCAATTTATTTTGTCTCTGAATCCTAGTCTGTTTACCCATAGAATGAGGATAACCACAATAACTTGTTTGGGGAATTAAATGAGATATTTTAATACCAGACATTTAGTGGGAATTTATTAAATATTACTACACCATTTTATATAAAAAATAAACAAAGCAGACTTACTATTGAAAAAATTAAGAAAGAATAAAAATTTTCAATTAAAGAAGTTCTAAGGATCTAAGGTACAACATGGTGACTATACTTAATAATATGGTGTTATATACAGGCAAGTTGCTGAGAAAGTTGCATAAGCATTCTCACCACACACATACATAAAGAGTTTATGTGAGGTGATGGATGTGCTCATTATCTTGACCTTGGTAATCATTTTACAGTGTATATGTGTACCAAATCATCATATTGCATATTTTGTATATATAATTACATTTTCTAATTAGTCAATAATATTAAAAAAGGAAGGATATCCCAGGCCTTTTGAGGAAAATAAATATTATGAAGATATTTTAGAGGAAATCTTGGCCCAAATGTCAAGGGGAAAGACTTTTTATCTCTCTACAGTTGGATCCAAATAAACAGATTCTTTTTATCTGGCAGTAAATGAAAATTCCAGAGCTATCAGAGATAGACATTGGTCAAAACAGAGATCTACTAAGTTCCTTTATTTTCTATTTAGGATAATATTAAACCCTAATTAGATATTATCCACCTTGATTTCTCAGCCCTTCTCCAAAGATGAAGTTTCTCTACCATGTGTTCAACTGCTTCAAATGGTCAAGCAGAGGATCAAAACAGTGTTGTGTCTTAGTCTAAAAGTAGTTTATCCAAGGTCAGTCATTATGGGCATGGTCTGCTCCCCTCTGCTCTCCTTTCATAAAACCTACCATCCTTTTTTATGCCTAAATTGACTATTAGTCAAGACACTCAACTGTAATTTTTTCTTAGGGAATTGAGACAAGGACTTCCTAAAATTACAAAGATGTTTACAAATTAGCATGTATGTAAAAATTCTCATGGCATAATGTAAGCCTTAAAATCTAGAGAACACTCTGTGATTTCTCCCATTCCTTATTTATAACATAAATAAATTATCTCTTGGGAATGAAAAGGTCTAAATCTTCCTATACTATGACATACTAGTAATATATTTCCAAATCCTGATGCTCCCAGATGAAGAATTCACTGATTTCTGGAAAATAACTAAGAAAGCACTTGATGCTATAGGACTGTCCAAGGGTCCCTGGAACAAAGGGCAGTCAGTAATACTTTTCTTTGGACTTCTTGTGTTTTACTTGGTTGTATGAAATATGATTCTGACCAAGTTTGCTATTTGTTCTTCCTAGAAAACTATTTCAGTTAGTTTGATCTCTTATAGGGCAAATAAACCTTTAGTGGTTGTAGTGAGCAAAAGTAGGTTGCAATCTAGTTAAAAGTGTCTTTCAACTTGTAACTTTAGATGAGAAATATTTTGCATATACTGTTAAGAAAGGACAGTATACAGAACTGAATGTATAGCATGATCACAACCTTTTAAGAGACACCTTTTTGAAAAAAATTAAATCCCATTTTCCCTTGACTTACTTTAGAATTTCAGTTGCAACTCACTTTATATCAGAGGAATCTTCAGTGAACTATTGATTTTAATTGCTTGCTATAAGCATATCTCTAAGCAGTACCTTATATAAATTAATTTCACTATTGGAAAAGAGCTTTGCAAAAATCCTTATGTATTTACTTCTTATATATATTATAAAATCATAGTTTTGAATGTTTGCTCATAAAGAGAACATCTATAACGTTAAAGCTTGTTACTCTTAGTACATTTATCTGGGACATTTAGTCCTTCACATGTATCTATTTGTCATATATACTTTAATATGCTAGACCCAATGTATTATGGGAAGATTTGGTGATGGAGAAGTTAAAATCTTGGTCAAATACCATTGTCCCATATACTCTAATAATGGATCATTTCATCTAACAGCTCAGTATTTTACTCAATCAAAACTATTAATATCATCCTTTTATTGTTTTGCACAGTTAAAACTTACCAATTTCACCTTCTGTAGAAAATCTAGGTTAGCATGCCTTAATAAATAAGTGTGCATTTTAGGAATGGTAGTTTAGACACCAGATTGAAATACATGCATTGAAAACTCAATTTGTGGATAATAGGAATTGTGCTGGTCAGGAATGCCAAAAATATTTAAAAGCCAAAGACCATAAAAATAAACGTTCAAAAAATAAAGCAAAAAAAAACTACTAAAATTTGTCAGAAAAGTCATATTCTATGGACAATTTTTTATGGTATAATAAAATAAGTGTGTTGACCAGAGTCTTTCCCCCTTAAATGTTAGTTTAACTTATCTCAGTATGGAAATGTTTTTAAATAGAGCTTTTCTCAGTTACAGAGCTAGGGAGATCAAGGTAGAGGCAGGGAACAACGGTATTGCTTTATGTGGAATATACTTTTGAACTATAGCCAATTTGGCATATAGACATGTTAGCCTCCAGCATATTCTGTGTTACTAGTGAACAAGGGCTTTATCATCCGACAGCTGGGGCACATTCTGGGCAGAGTAGAATTCTATAAGCTTGTAGTGTAGATTTATTTCATGTATACATCATTGGTGATATCAGTGTAGGTCAAATGTCCAACAAAGGTCAGAGAGTTGTTTCATTGCTAATCTAGTTTAATGCTGAAACTGTTAGAAATAATACCCAAGGGGGGAAAAAGGAGGATGAAATATCCTTCTTCCTATGAGGAAGATTTGTTCTTTCATTCTTAGTGAATTAGAATTACCCATGCTTAGAGAAAGTGAAAATATCTCATCCCAAGCTAACAAATTCCAGTAGATTCCAAAAGGGGCCTTTTCCAATTGCTAGCATTACCTACAGATGAGATCAGTCATGGAAGAACTTACAAAATGAGAGAGATAAACTGTGGCATTTTCTGACCTAATACCTCTTTCTGTAGGCTAAACCATTCAGAATGGATGATTGTCTATTATCTCACAGATCTCAAGAAACCTACAATGCATTTCAGTATTTGTTCGATCTTTTCTGTTTCTCTAAAAGTCCTATTTTTTATTTCCACTGAAGTGAATCTCCTCTTGTTTAATAACACATGCACATTACTTTTTCATGTTCTTTCTTAGAAGCTTCTTATGATATTGGGGATAGTAATCTAATCATTCCTGAACCCTTCATTCTATAAGCTAAATAACCTTAATTTTTTTTAACATTCCTAAAATAACATATTGCCTAGTATACCAATTATTTCTTTTATTCTCTGAAAAAAAATCACCAGTTTCTTAATATTCTTTTAAAAATGTGCAACCAAAGTTTCACATAACATATAGGGCAACTACAATATCCAGAGCAAAGAATAAGTCTAGAACATGAGTTTACAAGGATAAAGAAGTGGTAGTTCTGGTCACCAAGGGCATGAAATAAACTATCAAGAATTTTAATGAAAATTATATAAATTATAAGTCAAAATCCATCAATAGCATATACACTGAAGAACATCATTCTTGAGGTGAAGTCAAATTAAGAAATCCTCATCTATGTCTTACTTGATGTGGAAATATTTTCCACAATGCAATTGAGTCATTCAAGCATCGATTCTTACATAGTGGCCCTCTGTGTCAGGCCACCAAGGTTTTCTTCCATCACGGTAACAAAAATTGGAAAATGAGTATACCATACTTATTGTAGTTAATGGTAGAGAAATATATAACAGGTCTGATGTATAGTTAGCATTAAAGTAATGACAATATTGAATTAACAAATAGCAAAAATGAATTAAGTCAATTGAATCAAGATTTACTTTGAAGCTAAACAACCAAAATTAAAATTCTAATATATCATCTGTATAAGTTTAAAGTTCTTAAATAGTATCTTGAAACATTATAAAATAATTATAATAGACACATTTTGTTCTTGTTTTAAGGAGAATATACCTAGTGTTTCTCCAGTAAATAATCTTCATTTATTCTGGTTTGTGTGTGTGTGTGTGTGTGTGTGTGTGTGTGTGTGTGTGTGTATGAGAGAGAGAGAGAAACATACATGCTTTCATTTAGAGCAGGCATAGCACTGTATCAAGAATTTGCTCCTAGGATCAGGGAATCTTTGGGAATAACTTGGATTGCTTTCCATTATATGTAATAATGTATATATGTTTTATGTAGTATAAAATAAACATAGGCACAAAACATACACAGAAAGATTCAAACAGTAGATAAGGGCATTAAATTAAAAACACAAATAAAAGTCCTTATTTATATTTACCTTGGAACAGTGAACTAGGTAGCCTGAAGACAAAAAGAGGGAAATTCCAGTGTAAAACACATATATGCTGTCTAAAGTATTAAAAAAAAAGTACTTGTAAGGATATTGGTGATCACTTAAGAAAGAGAAATGCCCAAGGCAGCAAAAATTAAATATAAAGTTGAAACAAGTGTGGTAAGTGGAATATATGAGCGGCCCATATCAAGAAGCTGGAGCTTCATGGCTAAATGGCCAATCCCATAAAAAAATAGACTTTAGGCTGGTGCTCAAAGTGAAGTAATGCTGGACTAGAAATCTAAGCAAAAGTCCAGATATTTGAGGACACATCCTCAGTGAAATGGTTTTGTGACTTTTATTTGCTTCAGTAAGAAGATAATTACTGAAGAATAAGGTAAGGTAAGAAGGTAATAATTATTTCAAGGTGGAGGAAATAGGATACTAACTCTTAACCTAAAATATATGAAGCATAAAAGAATCTACCACTTGACAAGAATTCCATAGAAGTGGCATCGTCTGGGGATAGTCAAGTTTATATTAAAGCAAGCAGGGAGAAGGAATGCCCAGAGAAAATGTTGAAGATAAAGTTTTGACTGATAGGGCTAGGATTAGGGATATGTAGATTTCATCATAACAGTCCCTTTCATGAGGAAACATCTATGATTTTAAAACATTATGAATGATATTAAATATACATATATAAATTTAACAGTAAAATACTATTATAGAAAGGATTGTTTGTCTTTATTGTACATAATGTACAAATATTCCAATGAAAGGTAAATGACATAGTATTATAGAGTAACATTTAATCAAAAATCAATTACATTTGACTTTAGGATGTTATTTGAATATCATATTTAGATATCCCATCCAGAGTTTTCCTCCCTAGTGTTAGTAATTTACAATGAAAGATATGGAGGAGAAATACAAGGAAAGTAAGGCCTTGAATAGATTCTCCACACAGAAATAATTAAAAGTCAATTGTTTGCCTTAATTTCAGTCACTCAATATTGATTAACCTATTCACTTATTTTTTTTCCTAAGAGATGAAAACACATTGGACTATTATTCTCTGTAGAACTGTGATTTTTAATACAGAAGATACAGCTATGTTTAAAAATACGAGTAATTCTAACTTATTTTCTGTGGTGTTGATATGAGTTATTTCTTCTCTTTTATTATTTCTTGTTATAGTTATTCTATGATTTTGCCCAGCTAGCAATCTTAGTAATTCTTTTATCCAGTAATGGAATTCTTTTAGAGGGAAGGAAGAAGATTGGATTTTTTTTGTTCAAAAGAAACACTACTGTGAGGATTTCTTTGATATATTTAATAAGAACAATAGCTAAAATGTCACTTGACGGCTACTATATACAATCACAAAACTTTCAGAGGTGGTAAATAAAAAGCAGTTTTAAAGATTGATCTTGACATATATACATAATGAGGGTCTGAACAGGAGCAAGGTCACTGCTGAAGTAGACTAAAGGGATATTTATTCTTAGATCCTTTTTCTACTAAAGACACTTAGTCCTTGAAAATATTTGGCCATATTATTTAACACCATATTACTTCAGTACACATATAAAATAAAAATAAAATAAATAATTGGGATTTATTGTAATTAATATAAAATCTAATAAAATGTAAATATTGGATGAAAACCAGCATAGGGTAATATCAGCAAAAATAGCAAGTCCTTACTCAGACTTTCTAAAATTCTCTCCTCACTAATGGCAATAGAAAAAAACCGGCAAAAATTATCAGAAACAACATTTTTAGAAATCTGAAAATTAGCCAAAGGCTTGCGGCAATTCAGGGAGAGGTTATTTAAGGAAAATGTAAGAATCTGAAAGAGCAGTAGGTTTTGTGGCATTTTAACTTGCCCTATTCCAATCTCCACCTCCAGATTCTCAATAGCTTTGAAAACCAACAGTCCACATTCACAATGAAATCACCATGAAAATTCAATCCTTGCAATCACCAGGAGCAGAATGGAGTTGGAACTCCCTCAGAGCTTCACTCCCAAAGAATTCACATTATTTGATCTCTCATGTTTCTCTGGGAGATCCTACTTGTGAGGTTGCTTTATTTGATCTGAGTTGGAGGTCATCTGGAGTAAAAAGACTTTTCCTAAGGGGTGTTTGTCAAAAATAACCATAGGCAATTAATTAAACTCATGGCTTCCTGAAAGAGTAGGTAACAGTTGGGACACAGTACAAGCTAACCACACAGAGACTCTGTACAAGCAGGAAGTGAGGGCTAAGGTGCAGTTGTCAACTTCTTGGCTGAGTATTAATATTATGAAATCTCCACATAAATAATTAGCTGACCACTAAGCTAAGGGAGAAGATATTTCCCTGGCCACATAAGACAAAGAATATCTCAGTTTAAGGTACACATCTACCATCCATGATTTCTCTTACATTCTTTACTTATGTTAATAAAATCATCAGTCAACCAAATGCTTGATAAGAAATCTAGGATTCATCTTTATCTTCTCTTAGTTACTTATTCACCTGAAATCCAATATATCTATAAGTTCTACCTTCTGCATATATAAGATATATTCCCTTGCTACAGACGTTTCTTAGTCTCCTATCATTTCTGACCTGGCCCACTGACAATAAATGCCCTCCTTAATTCTTATCCTATCTTTAGCCCTTCCTTTTCTATTTTATTACTCACTTTCTTACTAGTTGTTAAACATATATAATTGACTCATACAGGTATATAATATACAATGTCATAGATTAGTTTCCTAGGGCTGCTGTAATAAATTACCACAAAATGGGTGGTTTCAAACAACAGAAATTTATTTTCTTATATTTCTAGAAGCCAGAAGACCAAAATTAATGTGTTGTCAGGGCCACGTTTCCTCTGAAGGTTTTAAGGTAGATTACTCCCTTGCTTCATCCAGCCTCTGGTGCCTCCAGGCATTCCTTGCTTAGTGGCAGAATAACTACATTTTATGCCTCCATCTTCATAAGGCCTTCTCCTCTGTGTGTATGCATCTCAAATTTCCCTCTCTTTTCTCTTACAAGGGCGCCTGCCCTTGGAGTTAGGGCCTACCCTACAACTAGTATGATCTCATCGAGATCCTTAATTTAGGTAGATCTGCAAAGACCCTATTTCCAGATAATATCACATTTACCAGTGCTGGGGGGTTAGGACATAGACATACCTTTTTGGAGGCCACTCTTCAACGAACCATAATATTATATAAATTAGATATATATTTATTTATTTATAATTAATTTTTATATAGTTATTCGTTTGCTTAACAAATTCTTATTTCAATAAATACTTGATACCTATACTATGAAGTTCATCCATCTACTCATTCATTCAATAGGCACTGTGCCAGGAAATAGAGATAGAAAGGTGAGCTTGACAGATATACTCCCTGCCATTATGGATGTCAGAGTATAAAGACAGTGAAACTAATAAGTAAGTAAAATATGGTAAGTGTTATGAGAATAAATGTTCATGATACTATGGAAATACATAATAGAAACACTTTCCCTAGCTAAAATGTTATGTTGAAGGTCAGAGTCTAAGAGACTGATCTTTTACTATCTGATTACAATTCGCTTTTCTTTCATTATCTCTTGCTCACCAAGATGAACTCTATACTCTAATCATACTGACCTCTTTGCGATTCTGTGAACACACCATTTCCTTCATACTTCCTGAATTTATACATTATCTTCTTTATTCTGAAACAATCTTCCTCTCCTGCACTTGTATCAAGCAATCTCAGTCACCAAAATTAAACTTAAATGCTACTAATTCTGTGAAGCCTAGTTCCTCCATCATCTGGCCCCAGTTATTTTTTCTTCCCAAAGAACTTTCTACTTTTTTTTGGCCATTATCTCATTATTCTATAATTATTTGTTTGCTTTCCTATTTCTACAAATACACTATGAGTTCTTAAAGACCCTAACATAGTACAATTCACATATACTGACTTAAGATCCAAAAAAAGTGATATAGAAGCTCAAAATATACATGCTAAATCAATGATGAATATACAAAGGTAAAACAAAATATGTGCACTTGTCCTACATTTTAACCTATTCTATTTTATATCTTTTTTTACCTCCCCATCATCAAATAGATATAAATAGAAATATAATGTTTTTGACTGTCAAATTAATAATAATGAAAAGTATAACATACAGTATTTTACAAGAAGAATGGAGTTGGAGGAATCATGCTCCCTTGACTTCAGAATATACTACAAAGCTGTGGTCATCAAAATAGTATGGTGCTGGCACAAAAACAGATACATAGATCAATGGAACGCAGGATAGACAGCCCAGAAATACACCCACACACTTATGGTTAATTAATTTATGATAAGGGAGGCAAGAATCTACAATGGAAAAAAGACAGTCTCTAGTTGGTGCTGGGAAAACTAGATGGCTGCATATAAAAGATAAAATTAGAATATTCTCTAAAGCCATACACAAAAATAAACTCAAAATTGAGTTATAAAGACCGAAATGTAAGACCAGATACTATAAAACTCCTAGAGAACAACACAGGCAGAACATTCTTTGACATAAATTGCAGCAATATTTTTTTGGATCTGTATCCTAGAGTAATGGAAAGAAAAACAAAAATAGACAAATAGGACCTAATTATACTTAAAAGCTTTTGCACAGCATAGGAAATCATAAACAAAACAAAAAGACAAGCTATGGACTTGGAGAAAATATTTCCAAAAATGCTACTGACAAGAGATTATATTCTAAAATATACAAAGAGCTCAGACAGCTTAATATAAAAAAAAACCGAAAACAACCAAGAGTTCCTGCTGTGGTGCAGTGTGTTAAGAACCTGACTGCAGTGGCTCATATTATTTTAGAGGCACGAGTTTGATCCCCCACCCAGCACAGTAGGTTGAAGGACCGAACATTGTCATAGCTGTAGTGTAGGTTGCAGCTGTGGCTCAGATGCAATCCCTGGCCCTGGAACTTCCATATGCCATTGTGTGGCCATAAAGAAAGTAAAAAACAAACAACCCAATCAAAAAGTGGATAGAATACCTAAATAAACGTTTCTCCAAAGAAGACATACAGATGGCTAGTAGGTACATGAAAATACATTCAACATCACTGATTATTAGAGAGATGCAAATGAAAACTACCATGAGGTATCACCTCTCACCAGTCAGAATGGCCATCACTAAAAAGTCCACATATTTTAAAAAAAAAGTCTATAAATAATAAATGCTAGAGAGGATGTGGAGAAAAAGGAGCCTCCTACACTGTTGGGAGGAATGTAAATTGGTGAAGCTGCTATGGAGGACAGTATGGAGGTTCCTTAAAAAATTAAATATAGACCTACCATATGATCCAGCAATCCCACTCCTGGGCATATAACCAAAGGAAACTCTAATTTGAAAAGATGAATGAGCCCCAATATTTATAGCAGTACTGTTCACAATAGTCAAGACATGGAAGCAGCCTAAATGTCCATTGACAGATGAATGGATAAAGAAAATGTGGTATATATATATATACAATGGAGTATTAGCCATATAAAAGAATGAAATAATGTCATTTGCAGTAACATAGGTGGACCTAAGATTATCATAGTAAGAGAAAGACAAATATTATATGATATCACTTACATGTGGAATCTTAAAAAATTATATAAACTTATTTATAAAACAGAAATAGATCCACAGACATAGAAAACAAATTTAAGGTTACCAAAGGGGATAGTGGGAGGAGGGGGTGGTAAATTAGGAGTTTGGGATTAACATATACATACTTCTATATATAAAATAGATAAATAACTTGGACCTACTGGATAGCACAGGGAAATTTAATGAATACTCTGTAATGAGCTACAGTGGAAAAGAATCTGATAAAGAATGGATTTAACCAAATCATTTTGCTGTATACCTGAAACTAACACAATATTCTAAAATAAGCATACTTCAATAAAAATTTAAAATGTTTTATTAAATTTAAAAATATATAAATAACTAAAAGGGTTTCAAAAAAAGACCATCCCATCTCCTGAGGGGGTGATTTGTTACTTGTGCATGTAAGTGTACCTTTATTATTTATGGTAACAGCCATCTGAAATATCTTTGCTAGTAATTTAAATTATACTTTATTTTGAATAAAGCCCGAAATTTAACTCGCTAAAGAAAGAAATGCCTTTTTTTCTAGTAAATGAACAATAATGAAAAACTATTAACAAAACAAAAACAGTATTTTGTTCAAAGTGATGAGTACTTTCATGCTATATTGGAGAAAATGTAAGTCAGCAAACCCTTCAAGAATTTTAGAACATTCCCTGCCTTTGTCTAGCATCTAATGTTTTAGAAATCAACCTTAAGTAATTTATCAGAGATGTGGGCAAAGATTGGTGAACAAAACTGTTTATTATGGTGACATGTGAAAGAGCCCAAATATCCAATGGCAGTGAAATAGTTAAATAAATTATGGTAGATCCCTACTTTAGAGTATTAGGCAATATTTAAATCTCATGTTTTTGAAGAATATTAATAAAATATGTTAAATACTGCAGTTAGAGAAGAGTTGATTATGAGTCATTTTCTTTTTTTTGTCTTTTTTTTTTTTGTCTTTTTGCTATTTCTTGGGCAGCTCCCGCGGCATATGGAGGTTCCCAGGCTAGGGGTCTTATCGGAGCTGTAGCCACCGGCCTACACCAGAGCCACAGCAACGCAGGATCCGAGCCGCGTCTGCGACCTACACCACAACTCACGGCAACGCCGGATCCTTAACCCACTGAGCAAGGCCAGGGATCGAACCCGCAACCTCATGGTTCCTAGTCGGATTCGCCAACCACTGCGCCACGACAGGAACTCAATGAGTCATTTTCTAACTCTAATATTCAGGTTTTTCTAAGACCAACGCATGTTAGAGGACTCATTTTCGTGGGACCATGCTCATCTCCCAAATCCTCTTGGATTTCTTCTCCAAACAATATGATTTTGCTTTTGCTTTTGTTTTTATTTTTGTAAAGGCAGCATACTCCAAATTTCAGTTTAGTGATGGAAAGAAAAAACTTGGCAGTTTAAATTCACTTCACAGCTATCTTATCACCTACACCTGCAGTTTAGGAAGGTGTGAGGACTGTAAACTTAAAAAGTCATTTACTTCAACAGCTCCACAGGTACTATTTTCCATCAGCCCCAAATCACCCGGAGGAGAATGAACATTTCCCTCCTTCATCTAAAATTTACTTTGACTTACTCCTATAGCTTTTCTACTAGCATTTGGCAGCTACTTCCAAAGCTTAGCACTCCAGTCCCTTGACTATCTTCTTTGCATTCCCATAGAAGGGAATCACCAATTTCACTGCAAGGACACTATGGTCAACTAATTCAATACCATCCTTCCTGCAGATATTTCTCTTTGGGAGATTTTCAAGCTAAACTTTTGGGGCTCTGCCTCCCTCCATTGCTAATAAAGCATTTCTTAATAGCAATGAAGGCTCATCTAAGTAAAACATTTTTAGTAAGTGAGGAGTGAAACAAAACTTTAAGTGAATCCAAAAGATTTATAACTAGCTCATTTTAAAAAAATGTCTACTCGATTTGTGCTATTTCTAACATAACTGATTCAGATAAAACTGTTACTGCCTTTTTTTAAAGAAGATTTTTAAAAGAAAAACTTGAAAGATTAAATTTAAAAAATCTGTTCTTTCACATTTAATACCTCTTAATGCTTTTAATGAATCTGAACATCCTTAATTACCTCTGTAATTTTTCCATGTGTAAATAGCTAATTAAAGTATTAAACTACCTTAATAGAATTAAATATATAATTATGCCCAGGCTGATTAAAGGATTACATAGAAAAGGTAGTAAGATTTCTGGCAAAGTTTTTTGTTAATTTTAAAATTCTGAATACTTTATATTTTTTAAAAAAAATTTTTTTTTAGGGCCTCACCCACAGCATATGGAGGTTCCCAGGCTAGGGGTCGAATCTGAGATACAGATGCTGGCCTAAGCCACAGCCACAGCAATGCCAGATCTGAGCCACGTTTGTGAACTACACTACAGCTCACCACAACGCTGGATCCTTAACCCACTGAGTGAGATCAGGGATCGAATCTGTGTCTTCATGGATGCCAGTCAGATCTGTTTCCACTGAGCCATGAGAGGAACTCCCTGAATAATTTTAAATACATTTTCCCAACATAATTGTTCTCAGAGTACAATCTCTCATAAACCTAAGTGGGAAAAGAGGCTTCTTTAAAAGAGTAACTTTAGATTTGTGATACCTTTAGGGGACCTAAATGAAATTCAAAGAAATGTAAGTGAGTCATAAAATGCCTATTGAAGAAGGGAAAGAGTCAAGATGGTGGAAATGGTTTCCCAGCCTCAGGATATCATCAGCCTAAGAACATTTGTTTCAATGCTAAACTTTTTTAAAACTTGTCTTCTAGTGGCTTAGAGTTGCCCATCAAATTACATCCTTCTGGCAAACTGCTTGGATGAGATTCTGCTAGGAGGTCAAAGTTTCCTCAGTTTACTGACACAAATCAATTAAATCTCATAACGATTTCAGTTCAATTTCTAACTTGCCTCCAGTGTCATCTGAGACATTACACCAAATCTAATACATAAATAGTAACCTAAAAACTACAAGGTTCACTCATGTAATTAGCATTTCTTCATTTTCAATAATTCCATGAAGAGTAATTAAACCAAACAATGTGCCAATGTGTAATATTAACTTCAGTTTAGAAATGACATTAATAGTTATATTTTTTAACAAAATCACCACGAGATTCAGGGAAGATTATTCTACTTACTGAGTTTCTATTTAGTAGCAAATTTTAAGTTAGTAGTAAACTTTCAGGTAAAAGATCGTTCTTCAGTGCAATGAATCAACTAGAGCAATATTTACTAAACAAAATATAATTTGCTCTAAATTATACATATTCCCCTCAAAATACCCACTTCTCTTACTCTAGGGACTAGTGTCCTCACTAACAATCTGACTTATTCAAAGATATCCTGAGATTCACAAAATTCAAGTCAGTTAACATTCGCTTGAAAAGCTAGTAAAAGGCATCTTCCATGTGCCAACTAGAGTATGAATTTACATTCAATCATATTCACAGTGCAAGTAACCATGTCTTCAAAACTTCTCAGGAGCTCCTGTTGTGGCTCAGCAGTAACGCACCTGACTAGTATCCATGAGGATGTGGGTTCGATCCCTAGCCCCACTCGGTGGGTTAAAGGATCTGGCATTGCCTCAAGCTGTGGTGTAGGTCACAGACTTGGCAGCTCAGATACTGCATAGCTGTGGCTGTGGTGGAGGTCGGCAGCTGCAGCTCTGACTAGACCCCTAGCTTGGGAACTTCCATGTGCCACATGTATGGCCATAAAAAGAAAAAAAAATCTCAATACAAAATTCGATGACCAAAATCAGGCTCTCCTTCTCCCACATGGGTTACTTTACTTAAATATTTCAGGAAATAAGAAATTTACATGATTTAAATTTTGTAATATCTCAGTGGCCACTTTATCTTTGTGTATTATCTCACTATCACCATGTGAATATTTGACTACTTGAATGTCCTACAAACCAATGATGGTCTACTCTGCCTCCCAAGATTTTTTAAATTTTTTAAATTTATTTTATTTCCCCAATACAATTTTTTTCTACTATACAGCATGGTGACCCAGTTACACATACATGTATACATTCTTTTTTCTGCCTCCTAAGATTTTGCATCTGGGGGCTTGTCAATTAAACCAACAAATGACAGATCAACAAGTAAAAAAAATAGTTAATTCCTATGTGTATGTTAGCTAACAAAAGATTAAATGGATAAGGTTATAGACCTAAATTAGTAGGCAAAAGAGAGAGGAAAGAAAAGGCTTGTATGGAAAGAACAAATAAGGTCTCTTTAAGAAAGACAAATTAATTTTTTGGAGAGCAAATGGGAGATAAGAAAGTTTGTAATAATGTTTGTTTATGCAGGTGCGAGTGGCCTTTCCAAATTCTTCTTGGCCTTGAAACTCCCCCAAGAGGGGATTTATGGTAAGTTTACTCTTGTTCTCTCTCCTGGAAGTAGACATGCCCCCAAAAGAGAATTTATGGCAGCCTCATTTCCCATAAGTTTCTGTTTTTAGTCAGATAAAGAAAGTATTGAAAAGGTTTCTTTCCACATCTGTTGATTCTCAAATGTCTTCAGTTTAACATAATCTTCATACTAACTCTGGGGTTCCAAGTGGGTCTCCACAGTGGTTACTGAGTGTGAGTTCTACATTTGAAAAAATATAATACAAGTAGCTTTGCTCTCCAATGAATCAGTCATCTTTTGATATAAATTGAGAGGAAAGACAAAATCTCAAAGGATCGGATATTTTAAGGGACCTGAGATTTAAAGGACCCTAAAGTCATTGTATTCTTCAATGGAATTTGAAACTCTCTATATCCATTTTATTTCAGAATTTGATTCTTAGTATTTCACCCTCTGCTTTTTCTCCAGTTCATTCCATGATGCAGTTTTAAGTCAAACTTTAAAAGAATATATTATCTGTCAATTGTCTGGGTTCTAGAACAAATGCATTGTTCTAGATGATGACACAGTGGTACAATATCATTAAGGCAAGCTCTTCCTCCTCCAAAAGCACATTAGGCTAATATAGGGAAGGCAAATACAAGTAAACATATAGTGACAATATAATAAAAACATGAATAATGACTAGGAGAAAGCATGCCATGATAGACTTTAGAGAAGAGATGGTATTTGACTTGGTCAAATTTACTGCCATTGATCTGTCCCAGAATTTCTTTTTCAGATCTGAGTATAATCCCACATGTTTAGCTTGTAATTGTTCTTACTTTCAAAATGATTGTAATTGCTTTCTGGGTATAAATGTAATCATTCATATAGATTAAATATGTCATACACTGGCTTCCCTGTATTATATTCTTGAGACTGCATTTAAAAGCTAGCTTAAGAATTTTATAACCAGTGATTTACTTCTGAAAAGGTGTCACCACCAATCAGAATAACATGAAATACCATTATAATGACCACATTTACCAATGACAGTCCCTATCTGAAGAAACGACATCACCAAATAAATTAATTTCAGAATAGTGGACTATTTTCAATTACAATTAATATCATTCAATTTATTTCCAATTTTCCTTCCATAAAACTTAAATTTAATCAATTTCTTATTTAATGCAATTATACCTGTAAAGAATTCAATTGACTAGGCTGAAAATGCAAAATTCGGTAGTATAAAATAAAATAGATTAGAAAAGATTATAGCTCTACCAAACTTGCTTGCATTCCAAAGCCCATTCAAAATATTACATGGGAATGTATCAGTATTGCCTACAAAGAAATATGTCAAGTAACCTATAAAACTCAAATGTAACTGTATATATTAACTTTTACTGATTAATATAAAGGACTAGATATAATACATTTACATTATTAAAAGTAAAGGTAACATGTCAGTTCAGACCACCACCAAATAAAGCAATTCAATTATGTATAACCAGAGACAAAATGATTAGTTACAATTCAAATATACTTTACACTTTGCTTGAGTTTTGCTTAGATAACTTAACTTGCTCTGGGATATTATCTTGATGTGCTTCAGATTATTCATACATTTTTCAACCCAGCACAATTCCTTCAGACCAAAGTCGGAAGAATTTTAGAGTAATTTATCTTTAGTCTACAATCATACTGTTAAGGAAACAGGTCAATTTCCCACACCAGATTAACATTTAATGTACTTGAATAGACAAGAATTCAAATATCAAATTCATATATATTTGTTTACTTTCATTTTTCACAATCACATCTCTAAATCCAGATACACATATTAACACAATAGACAAATTCATTAAGTGATTATTTAATTAAAACTTGTAAATGGAAACTTCAAATTCTATGTATTTATTTTCCTAGAGCAGGGTCAAGTACAAAGTCTTTCAGACAAATATAGCCAAGTAATGTTCCCCATGCTGCCAAGCATGGTGACTTTTTCTAGCTGTTCCAGATTAGACCTCCATTTTCCTTTTTGTGAGTTGTTACATAAAAGATATCATCAACACCAGGAAAGCCAAATTAATAAATTCATAACTTACAAAGGTGATTTCTATCATATTCACTTAAACTTGCATACTTTTCTTTGCAGTATTCTCCTCCTAACCCTAAAAAAAGGTTATTTTAGAGTACAATTTTTTTTTCAGGTAAAGCTAATTTCCCAAATAATGCTACTTATTTATAAAATACCAAATTCTTACAACAATCCAAATTCTCAACATTTATTCTCAGCGGTGTACTACTTGAGAGAGTGTTTCTGCCTACAGTTTGAACATTTCTTGGTCAAAAACAGTATCAACTCCTGGGTTTAAAAACTCTCACCCAATACCTAAATTGATAAAATCTAAACCTTTCTTAGTAGTCTTTTGGAATGTGGAAAAGAGTAAATGATTTTAAATAAACAGCATGAAGAAATCCAAAGAAATAAAATTTAAAATATATATGAATACCACACAATTTTGAAATATATAAATTATTTACCTAATATTGAGACTAGATGAAATGAAAAATTTGAAAATAATGTCATTAAAGAAATTTATACAACAGTTCAAATATGACTTCCCTCAAAAGATTATGTATCCAAAATTTTTATCTGCTTACATTTCAAAACTTTAAGGATATAACTCCTGTTTAAATGTTAACAAATTGGAAAAATCCTTAATTCTTATATGAAGTTAGAATAATCTGGGTAAGATAACCTGAGAGATACATGGAACGAAGGAAGAAAGATGAAAACTTTTGCCTATTCTTGCCTAATAATATACACACAATTTCACTCCCACCAACATTGCACAAAATCTCCAATATCTCCACATCTTTACCAACAGTTCTTTTTTTTCTTTCTTTCTTTTTTCTTTTTTGATAATTGGCATACCAACAGGTGTGCAGTGATATTTCATTGTGGTTTTGATTTGCATTTCCCTGGTGATTAATGATGTTAAGCATCTTGTCACATACCTGTTGGCCATTTGTATGTTTTCTTTAGAAAAATGTCTATTGAGGTTCTTTGCTTTTTTTTTTTAATGGAATTTTTTTTATTGAGTTGTAAGAGTTCCTCATATATTTTATTTATTTCATTTATTTTTTTTCTTTTGTCTTTTTGCCATTTCTTGGGCGGCTCCCGCCGCATATGGAGGTTCCCAGGCTAGGGGTCTAATCGCAGCTGTAGCCGCCGGCCTATGCCACAGCCACAGCAATGCAGGGTCAGAGCCGCATCTGCGACTCACATCACAGCCCACGGAAACGCCGGATCCTTAACCCACCGAGCAAGGCCAGGGATCGAACCTGCAACCTCCTGGTTCCTAGTCGGATTTGTTAACCACTGAGTCAGGACGGGAACTCCCTTATATATTTCAGAGATTAAGTCTTTATCAGATTCACGGCTTGCAAATATTTTCTCTCATTCCGTAGGTTTCATTTTCACTGTGATGATTGTTTCCTTTGCTGTCCAGAAACTTTTTAGTTTGATGCAACCCTTTTTGTTTACTTTTGCTTTTGTTGCCTGCGCTTTTGATGTCCTATAAATGAAATCATTGCCAAAAGCAGTGTCATGAAACACTTTACCGATATATCCTTCTAGGAGTTTTAAAGTTTTTGATCTTTTAAGTGTTTAATCCATTTTGAGTTGATTTTTGTGTATGGTGTAAGATAGGGGTCCAACTTCATTTATGTAGCTACATAAATATTTGGTCATTTACCAGTAAAAATCCTTGCATCTACAAATTAACGGAGAACTATAAAATCATATCAAAAGATGCTTAAAAGTCATTTGATAAAAATAACACGTGTAAAAAAACTTTCTAGGTAATCTGAAAAACATTTTCATAGAATGAATGCTATGTTTAATAATAAGCACTGGAGACATTCTTATTGAAATTAGAAATGGAATCAAAACTAAAATTTTTATAGATTTTCAATTCAGTGCTACAAGATAGTTTACAAGAAAGTATATATATATATATATATATTTTGTCTTTTGTCTTTTTAGGGCCACATCTTTGGCATATGGAGTTTCCTAGGCTATGGGTCTAATTGGAGCTGTTGCTGCCAACATACGTCAAAGCCACTGCAATGCCAGATCCGAGCCGGGTCTGCAACCTACACCACAGCTCACAGCAACGCCGGATCCTTAACCCACTGAACAAGGCCAGGGATCGAATCTGCAACCTCATGGTTCCTAGTCAGATTCGTTTCTGCTGCGCCATGACAGGAACTCAAAAAAAAGTATATTTTTATATGTATATTTATTCTATATAAAAAGGATAATTATTGGATAAAAAGGCAAAATTATCATTTCCAGGTCATATCATTATCTACCTAGAATACTAATTAGTACCAACAAGAGAGATCACAGAATTAGCACAGTAGAAAAATTAAATTAGAATTCTAATAAATCAGACAGAATCACATGGAAAACAGTATAGGAAAAAAGCATTTAAACTAGGAAAAAAAGTATAAAATTCCTAAGAAGAATCCTTTAAGAAGAAATGTGCTGCAACTACATAAAAAGAAAAAAAGAAACTTTCTGAGTGACATAAAATAAAACTTGAATAAATGAAAAGAACTCTCATATATTTGGATAGAAAGAGGAAGGATGTGTTATTTATTCACAAATTAAATTACAAATTTAAAGCAATTTCAATGATTGTTTCAGTTACATATGTTAATGTGATAAATGATTCTAAAATTCTTCTATATGAATAAAAATGTTAAAAATTAAGATTGTACAATGAACCATATTAAGAGGAAACTTGCCATACCAGATATATATATGTATATGTATAGCCCATTACTCTCTCTATATATATATAAAGTATACATAATATAATTTTTTCATATATATGTATATATTGGCATTAGGTTAAGCAATTTGGCACTGGCACAGATTCAACAAATAGAGCATTAAAACAGAATAACTAAAAAGAGTGCATGCACTTTGACCTTGTAATTACACATTTGCATAATTGTATTAAAGATATAATCAAGATTTCATCAACAATCTATTATAAGAAAGAGTTTTTGTTGCAGGTTCATTCATAATAGCAAAAACTTGACCCCTTCTTGACAACATGAACATAAAAAATAATGGAAATAAATCAATAAAATATGGTGAAATACTTTTGTTTAGCTGTTATCAAGCTACTTAAAACTTTTAAAATAATATTTAATGTCACAACATAAATTATAGGAATGGGTGAATAAGTTATGGTGCACATATATGATGGAATGCTATGGAGATGTCTGTTTGTGATTTTGAATTTCAAGATATGAAAAAAACAATGGATTTTATAGTACAGTACAGTATGACTAGTTTCATATGAATTTTATAAAGGTGGAGAATTCATGCTCAAAATGCACAAACACATATACATGTATGCATATGCATACACACGTATGCATACACATACACATGAATATATTTCGAAGGAAAATTAAATGAGGATTGGTGGAATTATAAATGAGATTTTTTATTTATACCTTAATCTACTAATTTATTTTTCCTCAGTGACCAACTTCTCTTGATATAATGAAAAATGTTATTGAAAGAAATAACTTTGAAATAGGCCCTAATGTTTTTAAGAATTTATAATATGATAAAAAAAAGTATCATAAATTACTAGGGAAAGGAAGGGATGCTTAACAAATGGTTATGGAATAATTGTTCATTTATTAAAAAGAAAATAAAAGTATATATTTATACCAAAATTAAATATAAATGTTTGAGTAACTATAAAAAAATAAAATAAAAATAGCTGGCAGAGAAAAGATCTGATAACATATTTATCAGATCTGAGATATCAAGCCCAGAGAAGATTTTCTAGATTAAAAAAAACACAGGAAAACATGATCAACATAACTAATTATTAGAGAAATCCAAATCAAAACTACATTAGAAAAGGAGTACAAAAATACAATACCTTTTAAAATTGCATCCCAAAAAATCAAATACCTGGGAGTACACCTGACCAAGGAGGTTAAAGACTTATATGCTGAGAACTATAAAACTATAATCAAGGAAATTAAAGGAAATGTAAAGAAATGGAACGATATTCCATGCTCCGGGGTTGGAAAAGTTAATATTGTAAAAATGACCATACTACCCAAAGCAATCTACAGATTCAATGCAATCCCTAACCAATGACACATGACATTTCTCACAGAACTAGAACAAACAATCCAAAAATGTACATGGAACCACAAAAGACCCAGAATTGCCAAAGCAATTCTGAGGAACAAAAACCAAGCAGGAGGCATAACTCTCCCAGACTTCAGGAACTCTTACAAAGCCACAGTCATCAAGACAGTGTGGGACTGGTACCAAAACAGACAGACAGACCAATGGAACAGAATAGAGAACCCAAAAATAAACCCTGACACCTATGGTCAATTAATCTTTGACAAAGATGGCAAGAATATAAAATTGGAAAAAGACAGCCTTTTCAGCAAGTATTTCTGGGAAACCTGGACAACTGCATGCAAATCAATGAAACTAGAACACTCCCTCACACCATGCATGAAAATAACCTCAAAATGGCTGAAAAACCTAAGTATAAGACAAGACACCATCCAACTCCTAGAAGAGAACACAGGCAAAACATTCTCTGACATCAACCTTATGAATATTTTCTCATGTCAGTCTCCCAAAGCAACAGAAATAAGAGCAAAAATAAACCAATGGGACCTAATCAAACTGACAAGCTTTTGCACAGCAAAGGAAACCAAAAGGAAAACAAAAAGACAACTTACAGAATGGGAGAAAATAGTTTCACATGATGCAACTGACAAGGGCTTAATCTCTAGAATATACAAACAACTTATACAACTTAACAAAAAAAAGCCAATAACCCAATTGAAAAATGGGCAAAAGACCTGAGTAGACAGTTATCCAAGGAAGAGATACAGATGGCCAACAAGCACATGAAAACATGCTCAACATCCCTGATTATTAGAGAAAAGCAAATCAAAACTACCACAAGGTGCCACCTCACACCAGTCAGAATGGCCATCATTCATAAGTCCACAAATAACAACTGCTGGAGGGGCTGTGGAGAAAAGGCAACCCTCCTGCACTGTTGGTGGGAATGGAAGCTGGTACAACCACTATGGATATGAGTATGGAGATACCTCAGAAATCTATACATAGAACTACCATATGACCCAGCAATCCCACTCTTGGGCATATATCCAGACAAAACTCTACTTAAAAAAGACACATGCACCTGCATGTTCATTGCAGCCCTATTCACAATAGCCAAGACATGGAAACAACCCACATGTCCATTGACAGATGATTGGATTAGGAAGAGGTGGTATATAGACACAATGGAATACTATTCAGCCATAAAAAGAACAAAAATCATGCCATTTGCAGCAACATGGATGGAACTAGAGACTCTCATCCTGAGTGAAGTAAGTCAGAAAGAGAAAGACAAATACCATATGATATCACTTATATCTGGAATCTAATATACAGCACAAATGAAGCTTTCCACAGAAAAGAAACTCATGGACTTGGAGAACAGACTTGTGGTTGCCAAGGGGCAGGGAGAGGGGGAGGGAGTGGGGTGGTTTGGGAGCTTGGAGTTAATAGATACAAACTATTTCCTTTGGAATGGATTAAATGAGATCCTACTGTGTAGCACCGGGAACTATGACTAGTGACTTATGATGGAGCCTGACAATGTGAGAAAATAGAATGTGTACATGTATGTGTAACTGGGTTACCATGCTGTACAGTAGAAAAAAATTGTATTGGGGAAATAACTATTAAAAAATAAATAAATAAAAATTTTTAAAAATTAAAAAAAAACTACAATGAGGTATTACCTAACACCAGTCAGAATGGCCATTATCAAAAAGTCTATAAACAATAAATGACGGAGAGTATGTGGAGAAAAGGGAACCTTCCTACAATGTTGATGTGAATGTAAATTGGTGTAACCACTCTGGAGGACAGTATGGAGGTTCCTTAAAAAAAAAATATGATCCAGCAATTTCACTCTTGGACATACATACAGAAAACCATAATTTGAAAAGATACATGCACCCCAATGTTCACTACAGCACTATTTACAATAGCCAAGACATTGAAGCAATGTAAATGTGCACTGACAGAGGAATGGATAAAGAAGATGTGGGATACACACACACACACACACACACACACACACACTGGAATATTATTCAGCCATAAAAAGAATGAAATAATGCTATTTGCAGCAACATTGATGGACCTAGAGATTGTCATACTGAATGAAGTTAAGAGAGAAAGACAAATATCATGTGATATTACTTATATGTGGAATCTAATAAAAATGATACAGAAGAATTTATTTATAAAATAGAAACAAACTTATAGAACCTTTGGGGGGGTGAGGTAAGAACTGGGAAGGTTGGCGTAACAGACATACTGCTGTATAAATTATGTGATTAATGATAACCTACTGTATAGCACAGGAAAATCTACTCAATAGTTTATAATAACCTATGTGGGGAAAAGAACAGATATATTTATATGCATGACTGATTCACTTTGCTGTATACCTGAAACAAACACAACATTGTAAATCAACTATACTCCCAAAAAATTCAATTTTAAAGAAATAAAAGCAACGTGAAACTAAAATTTTTTAATTAAAAAATAAAAATAAAGATATCACAATGGACAAAAAAAGTTTCATTACATAAACATGTAAAATGTAAAGTTATATTGCTCATATACACTAAGAAAATTAAAAGAAAGACAACCATTTTAGAAAAACATTCCTGCAAAGTAAAAAATCTTACTACATAAAGATCAATGATAGTCCTAAATTATTCACAGAATAAGAAACACAGAAAGACTAGCAAATTGAAAGTATCTGCTCTCACTTATGAACTAAGACCTTCTAATTAAAATAGCAATAAGAGACTATGTTGCTATTGGTAAAAGTTGAAAATCTTTTTTATCATCATAAGTTGTGTTAGGAGGTGTAATGAAACACTGTCTTAATCTGCTAATGAAAGTATGAGCTAGTAATATTTTTGGAAGGACACTTTGACAGTTTGCATAAAATATTTTAAAAGAATAATTTTTTCAACCAAGTTCTACTCTCTATTTTTGAGTGTGGGAGGGAGTCTATTTTGAGGAGAAAGACATGCCATCAAATTTATTGGTCCAAAAAACTCATTTAATATTTATATGTAACAGTGAAAAACTAGAAAGTATCCAAATTTCCAACGATAACTGGATATTATACCTCATTCATCAAGTAGGCTATTACATAATATTTTAAAAGTAATTGTGCGATGAAAGTTTGCAAATTCATTTGAGGTATATAAAGTAGAATATAAAACTATAACCCAATTGTGTAAGACACAAATAGTGCTTCTTAATAAAAAATCTGTACAAAAAATAA
Source organism: Phacochoerus africanus (assembly GCF_016906955.1). NCBI lineage: Eukaryota > Metazoa > Chordata > Mammalia > Artiodactyla > Suidae > Phacochoerus > Phacochoerus africanus. The sequence continues at coordinate 107,641,250 of NC_062560.1, read as the reverse complement.
TGGAAAGAAATATAACAGTAGTTCTTTTAGGATCATAGGACTATGATCCTTTAATTTTTATCTTCGTAATTGTTCTATATTTTCCAAATTTCTAAAAAAGAGTTTTTATTATCATTACAATAAGAAAAATAAAACAAGTTTCCTATCTTAGACTTTCTTAAATTATCTGCTACTTTTGAGTTTGTGGAGAAACCCCATTGTACTTATCTTTCTTATTAACCTAATAGTTGATTTGTATCTTATGGAAAGTGATTTTCCATTTTCTGAAAATTGTGTGCAAAGCCATTACCACCCTATATCAGATTCCATAGTTGGAATTTAGCCATCATAAAATTTATCTTTTAAGGGACACACACAATAAAAACCCCAATTGTGTTTCTTGCCCTAATACCTTAAGCTGTAGGGGGGCAGTAAACTTGAATATTGAAACACTTATCCATCCCCCTCTACTTGATATTTTGACAAAAGTATTAATATGTATTCCCAGGACTCTGTTGGGTCATCAACTCCTGTCACTAATTTAACACAATTAAGGTACATTTGCGATTTTTTTAAAAGTCTTTTTAGGGCTGCACCTGTGCATATGGAAGTTTCCAGGCTAGGGGTCAGGAACAGCCACAGCAGCACCTCCTCCAAGCCACCTCCTGGACCTACATGACAGCCTGCAGCAATGCAGAATCCTTAACCCACTGAGCGAGGTGGCCAGGGATGGAAACTACATCCTCACAGAGACAACTTGGGTCCTTAACTTGCTAAGCCACAACAGAAACTACCTTTTTTTGTCATATTTTTTTTTGTAGGGGGTATGGTGTTGAATTGCCATTCCCTGAACACAGGATGCACATTCATACCTTCATGCTTTTGTACACAACAATTTCTTATGTAGGAAATTTCCTTCCCTCTCTTTGCTATCATATAAAACATATACGTTCTTTGGTATGCTATTTAAATGTACATGGTACTTTCTTTGGGGCAAGTTTCTAATCATTCATTACTTTTTGTCTCTTTCTCACTCTGCATTCTAATTCAATTAGTTTTATTTCTGTAGCAAGCGACAGAAAATCCAACCTTGGTTTAAGGAAAATAAGAATGGTTTGGGGTTATCAGCTTCATAAACAGCTAGAATCAGGGACTAAAATGATCTCAGTGAGATCCCACTTTTTAGTATTGTTTACTTCCACATAGGCTTTATTCCAGTGTAAGCCATCTTGCAATAGCCAACTGAAACTTTTATCTTCTAGGTAGTATCTGAAGAAGGCACAGGATTTATTTTCAGATCAACTTGGCCCTAATGCCAATCATTACTGTTAGGTCTACTTGGCACGATCTAGATCACTGACTTAGCCCTGATTCCAGAATATAGGAATAAGTGTTCTGATAGGCAAGATTAGAGAGGCTGAAAGAATGCAATCATTTGAAGAGTGGAAGTTAGAAAAAGGGAGATTTTCTTTTTCATGGGCTGATGAAATTTTCCTTTAGTATTGGAGCAAAACTAGCCTGTAGAAATCTACAAGATGTTTTCTTCCAGATTAGAGTTAAATGTTTCAGTTTAAAAATTCTTTAGAAATTTACTTCTCTGAAGTAACTTAAATATATGTTTCTTCACTCAAACAATAGAAGAATAAACCAAAATGTTTCTGTATATTGATTTATCAGTTAAAGACTTTAAAGACAAAAGGAAAGATATATATCAGGGAAAATAAAACACACTATATAGTTGGTGAAAAACAGAAATTTTCATACTTTTTTCAGATATTACACAAGAATTGCTCCATCTTTGCAATGACGGTACTATCCTAGGAACAGTAAAATTAAATGTATTTCTTCTACAAATATTGTATGACTTCCAGTGATAAAAACAGAATATATATGTTGGCAAATTCTGGAGGTTTTTTTTTTTTTCCTATCATCAAACCGGAATTCTGTGGATCAATAACTTTGCAAGGCAAGGTTTACCGTCTCTACCAAAGAAAGCCAGAAATCAACCAGTGGTGTAGTGCTGTAAAGTAGAGACTGTTATAAGGATGTAAATGAAAGATTACAGTCCTAGAAACTTTCCATAAACAAATATTCTTGGCTACTTAGATTACAAAAGGTCACTCAACCAATCAACAGTAGTGGACCACTAAATCTTCAGGTCTGACACCACTCTCTGCCACATTTTCCATCACATAACTACTATCAATAATCTGGAAAGTTGCCTGATATAGTAGCCTTAGCTTTGTTGCTTCTGATCCTGCCATAGAGTCAGCCATAGTACCACCCGTTGGCCTATTTGCAAATCATGATAGTACTACTGAGATGTCGATCCCCATGGTCATTTCCCCCAGTAGAAACCACACCCAACACACTAAGCAAATACTTCATGGTACATCATAGGCTATAATTTTCTGGGTTTCAGAAAAGTGTTGTTTCTTTTGGAAGGTGAAAATCTCAATTTTTAATAATAAACTTTATTCTAGCTGTATATCAAATAAAATGCCCATTGTAGAATATTTATAAAATAAACAAAATTTTGAATGAAATACCAATAATAAATCAGCCTACCATCTATAGATAATTTTTTTAACCAATAATATGTATTTCTAGGTAGTCATTTACCTACCTACCTATCTATCTATATGGAATAATAATAAAGATGATTATAACAACAGCAACAATAACTTCCATTTCTATGGACTCTAAGTAACCCAGGCTCTGTTTTAAGTGCTTTAAATGGATTGTATCATAAAATCTTGAAACAACCTACATACAAATTATAGTAATTTCCTTTCTACACAAGAAAAAGTAGCTTAGAGATGGAAAATAAATTATTCAAGGTCAAAGAGCGTTTAAATTTTGAAGGCCAGGCTGAAACTAAATCTGATTCCAAAGCCTTAACTTCTATGTTATGCTACCTGATAACACATGCCCAATAGAGTTTGTTAAGATGCACATTTTGATAGCTTTAGCACATTCACAGATTTGTGCAACCATCACCATTGTCTAATTACAGAATATTTTCATCACCCCAAAAAGAAACCTCACACTCATTAGCAGTCACTTCCCATTCCTCATTTCCACCAGGGCCTGCCTATTGGTAATCTACATCATATCTTTATAGAATTGTATATGATGGACTTTTCACATAAATGATTTACACAATAAATGGCATTATGTTTCTAACTTTCACTTTACATAATCTTTTCAAGGTTTATCCATGTTGTATCATGTGTCAGTGTTGTTATGTTGATTTCTTTTTTCAATTTTTATTTTGGTAAGATGTACTTATAAAATGTACCATTTTAATTACTTTAGAGTGTAAAATTCAGTGGCATTTTATATGTTCACAATGTTGTGCAATCATCACCACTAATTCTAAAATATTTTTATCATCCCAAAAGGAAACTCATTAATATACTCTCCATTCCCTCCTCCCCAGCTGCTATCAGCCACTAATTTTTATGAATTTGCTTAGTCTATATATTTCAAATAAACAGAATAGGGCAATATGTGGCCATTTGTGTCTGGCATTGTTCACTTAGTATAATGTTTCAATGTTCATCCATGTATGTCAGTACCATGTAGCAGTACTTCATTCCCTTCTTTAGCTGAATATAACCTCCTTGGTTAAATTTATTTCTAGATATTTATTATTTTGATGCTACTGTAAATTAATTGTTTTCTTTTTTTTACAAGTCTTTGATGGACATAAGCTTTTATTACTGTGGTAAAAAACATATAACAAGAGATCTAACTTCAACAAGTTTTTAAGATACTGTATAGTATTGCTAACTATAAGCACAATGTTATGCAGCAGATAACCAGAACTCTCTCTTGCATGGCTGAAATTATATACTCATTGAAAAGCATTTCCTATTGCCCCCTCTTTCCAGCCCTGACAAACACCATTCTAGTTCCTGTTTCAATGAGTCTGACTACTTGAAATGCCTCATATAAATGGAATCACATAGTATTCGTCCTTTTGTGACTGGCTTATTTCACTTACCATGATGTCCTCAAGGTTCATTCATGTTGTCGCATATGACAGCATTTCCTTTTTTTTTTAATAGCTGAATAATAGTCCATTTTACATCTACACCACATTTTCTTTTTCCAGTCTTCCCTCAGTAGACATTTAGGTAGTTTCTATGTTGTTATGAACTGAATTTGTATGCCCCTTCCAAAATTTATGTGCTGAAACCCTATCTCCCAAAGTGATGGTATTAGGAGGAAGGGCCTTCCGGAAGTAATTATGATTAGATTAGGTCAGGAGGAAGTAGCCTTGCTTGCTCTTTTCTCTGTTTTCTGCCATGTGAGGATACAAGGAAAAGTCTGCAATTACAGTCTGAGAGAGGCTCTCACCAGAAGTCAACCATTCTGGTACTCAGATGATCTTGGAATTTCAGCCTCCAGAACTGTGAAAAATAAATTTCTATGGTTTATAAGAAACCCACTTTGTGGTACTTTGTTCCAGCAGCCTGACCTAAGATGCACTCCTTGGCTATTGTGAATAAAGCTGCAATAAACATGGAAATGCAAATCTCTCTTTGAAATCCTGATCTCAATTCTTTTGGATAAATATTCATAAGTGAGATTGCTCGGTCATATGGTAATTCTTTTTGAGAATTTGTCAATTTTGTTTACCCTTTCAAAACACCAACTCTTTTTGTGTTGATTTTTTTCTATTTTTAAAAATTCTCGATTTGCTTTATTTCTGTTCTAATCTTATTATTATTTTTTCTTCTACTAAAACTGGGTATAACTTTTTCTTTTTCTAGTTTCACTTGGTTTAAAGTTAGGTTATTTGCTATCTTTCTTTTTTTATAATGTAGGCATTTATTGCTATAAATTTCCCTCGTATAGGATGACTTTGGTGCAATTCATTAGTTTTGCTATGTTGTATATTTGTTTTCAAGTGTCTCAAGATAATTTTTAAATTCCCTTCTGATTTCCTCTTTGACCCAATCATTGTTGAGGGGTGTCTTGTTTAGCTTTGGTGTTTTTACAAAATTTCCCATCTTCTTACCATTTTTTTTCCCTAGTATGATTCTATTATGGTTGGAAAAAATACTTGGAATTATTTTGATCATCTTAAAATTGTTAAGACTCATTTTGTGGCCTAATGTGTAGTTTATCCTGGAAAACATTCTGTGTGCACTTGAGAAGAATGTATATTCTGCTATTCAGTGGAAAGTCCTGAATATGTCTGTTAAGTTCATTTGTTCTGTAGAATTGTTCAAGTCTGTTGTTTGTTTATTAACTTTCTCTCTGGATGTTCTATACCTTGCTGAAAGTGGGACACTGAAGCCTATTATTAAATTAGTATCCATTTATTTTCCTTTGGATCTGTTAATATTTGCTTTATATATATTTAGATGTTCTGATGTTGAATGCATATATATTTATGATTATTAAATCTTCCTGTAAAATTGATTCTTTTACCATTATATAATTACCTTCCTTGTCTCTAGAGACAGTTTTTGACTTATAATCTATTTTTTTCCATAAGTACAGCCACCCTTGCTTTCTTTTGGTTATCAGTCACATGGAATATCTTTTTAACCTTTAACTTTCAGTCTACATGTGTCTTTTTTTTTTTTTTTTTGGCTGTGCCCACAGCATATTGAAGTTCCAGGGCCAGGGATCAAACCCAAGTCACAGCAGTGACAATGCTGGATCCTTAACCCAGGGAGCCACCAGGGAATTCTGGACCATGTGTGTCCTTAGGTCTAAAATAAGCCTTTTGTAGACAGCATATCACTGTGTTTGGTTTTTTATCCATTCGGTTACTCTATAATTTTCGACTGGAGAGTTTAATCCATTTATATTTAAAGGAATTATTGTAAGGTAGAATTTTTCTTGTCATTTTGTTAATTGTTTTCTGACTATATTGTCGTTGTTTTGTTTGTCTCTTCCTTTCTTGTTGACTTCCTTTATTATTTGATGATTTTGTGTATTGATTTTCTTTTTTTCTCTTTATCTTTTTTTGTGTCTATTACAGGTTTTTTACTTTGTGTTTACCTTGAACTTGCACAAATTACCTTGCAGTTATAGTAGACTATTTTAAGTTGATAACACCTTCAATCACACACAAAACTCTACACTTTTAGCACTGCTCCAACATTTTGTGTTCTTGTAGTAAGAATTTGCTCCTCTTATACAGTGTATCTATTAACAATTTTCAAATTTTATATTAGGAATAAAAATAATGTATGTTCCACCAAAACAGTGTTACATTATTCTGTATTTGTCTATATATTTAATTTTAATAATGAGATTTATGCTTCCATATTGCTGTTTAGCATGGTTTGATTTCAATTTGAAGAATACCTTTAAGCATTTCTTGTAAAGTAGGTCTAGTGGTAATGAAATCCCTCAGCTTTTGTCTAGGAAAGACTTTATCTTTCCTTTCCTTCATTTTAAAAGGATAATTTTGCTAGGAATAGTATTCTTGTTTGCCAGTGTTTTTTTTTTTTTTCTTTCAGGACTTTGAATATATCATCCCAGTCCTGGGAATCTCCTAGCCTGCAAGGTTTCCAATGAGAAATCTGCTTATAGTCTTATAGGGGTTCCCTTAATTGTAGTAAGTCATTTTTCTATTGCTTTTTTCAAAATTTTCTTTTTATCCTTGACTTCTATAATTGACTATATCATGTCTCAACAGTCCTCTATAGGGTTGATTTTATTTGGGATCCTTTGAGCTTCATGAATTTGGAAGAGCATTTCCTGCCATAGATTTGGGGAGTTTTCATGTCATTATTTCTTTAAATAAGTATTCTACCCTTTTGTTCTTATTTTGTTTTTTGTATTGTTTTCCTAATTTAGTTGTCTGTGTGTGTTCTCTTACAGCTTGATGAGCTTACTTAAAACAATTATTTTTAATTCTTTGTCAGATAATTTGTAGATTTCAATTTCTTTGGGGTTGTTTACTGGAAATTTGTGTTCCTTTGCTGGTATCATTTTCCTTATTTTTCATGTTTCTTGTTGCTTTGCATTGGTATTTGCACATTTGAAGAAGAAGTCAGCTTTTCTAGATTTTATGAATTGGCTTTAGTGGGAAAAGACATTCACCTACAGGTGAGTGGAAGGATCCAGCTGAGTGGGGTATGAGTGACACCAGGTCCAATATTGGGTCTCAGTATGTATGAGGACACTGGTCCCAGGGTTGCACAGTAGCACCAACTCAGGTGGATGTGGCAGCTCTGGTTTTGGGGGTGGCACCATATGCAACAGCACCCCCTGATCTGTCAGGGGCACAACAGTAACTCTTGCTTCAGGAAGTACAGGGGCATGGATTCTGAGATATATCAGCTGGGATCAGCATTGGCAAAGATTGTGAGGGTCCTCAGCAGCAAAGGCTGTGCATGTCTGTAGCAGTAGTGAAGGCTGCTGTTGTCCTATTCTCTTTTCCTCCTGAGGGTTGTGATGCATGAATGGTAGTGCTGCCAGGGGCCAAGGCATGGGTGTTAATGTGGTTTAGCTCAACTTCCTATTAACTGAATTTTATTAGTGATCTGTAGCAGTTCTTTAAATATTCTGGATATGAGCTAAAAGAAAAATATTATTTCTTTTTTCTTAATTTTATTGGAATTTAGTTGACTTAAAAATTGTGTTAATTTCAAGCTTACAGCAAAGTAAATCAGTTATATATATCCATTTCTTTTCAGATTCTTTTCCCATATAGGTTATTATGCAGTTGCTTTGTTTTATTTTGTTTTCGTTTTTGTTTTTTAGGCCTGCTTCCATGGCATATGGAGGTTCCCAGGCTAGGGTCAAATTAGAGCTGCAGCTGCTGGCCTATGCCATAGCCACAGCAACACAGGATCCGAGGAGTGTCTGTGACCTATGACACAGCTCATGGCAATGCTGCATTCTTAACCCACTGAACAAGGCCAGGGATTGAACCTGTGTCCTCATGGATGCTAGTCAGATTCATTAACTGCTGAGCCATGATGGGAATTCCAAGTTATTACACAGTATTGAGTAAATTTCCTTGTACTCTACAGTAGGTCCCTGTTACCCATCTATTTTTACATATAGTTGCATGTATATATCAACCCCAAGCCTCTAATTTATCCCTCCCCCTGCCCATGTTTCCCTTTTGGTAAACATAAGTTTGGTTTTGAAATCTTTGAGTCTGTTTCTGGTTTGTAAGGTTATTTTGCTATTTTTTTTAATTTTTTTAAATTTATTTTTTATTGTTATTTCCCCCAACACACTTCTTTTTTCCCACTGTACAGCATGGGGACGCAGTTACACATACATGTATACATAATTTTTTCTCCCATTGTTGTGCTGTGTTGTAAGTATCTAGACATAGTTGTCAGTGCTACACAGCAGGATCTCATTGTTAATCCATTGCATCCATTAACCTCAAGCTCCCAATCCCTCCCACTCCCTCCCCCTCCCCCCACAAGTCTATTCTCCAAGTCCATGTTTTGTAAGTTTTATTGTATCATTTCTATCAGATTCCACATATTACTGATCTCATATGATATTTGTCTTTCTCTAGCTGACTTCTCTCAGTAAGATAATCTCTAGGTCCATCCATATTGCAAAAGATGGCCTTATTTCATGCCTTTTTATGGCTGAGTAATAGTCCATTGTATATATGTCCCACCCCTTCTTTATCTAATTCTCTGTTGATGGGCATTTAAGTTGCTTCTGTGTCTCAGTTATCATAAATAGCGCTACAATGAACATTGGGGTGCATGTATATTTTCAGATTATAGTTTTCTCCAGATATATGCCCAGGAGTGGGATTGCTGGATCATATGGTAGTTCTACATTTAATATTTTAAGGAACCTCCATACTGTTCTCCATATTGGTTGAACAAGCTTACGTTACCACCAACAGTGTAGGAGGGGTCTGTATTCTCCACACCCTCTCCAACATTTAGTGTTTGTAGACTTTTTGATGATGGCCATTCTGACTGATAAGAGGTAATACATCATTGTAATTTTGATTTGCATTTCTCTAATAATTAGAGATGTTGAACATCTTTTCATGTGCTTTTTGGCCATCTGTCTTCTTTGCAAAAATGTCTTTTTAGATCTTCTGACCATATTTAATTGGGTTGCTTGTTTTTTTATATATAAAGCTGTATGAGACGTTTGTATATTTTGGAGATTAATCCCTTGTCAGTTGCTTCATTTGCAAAGATTTTTTTTCCTGTTCTGTGGGTTTTCTTTTCATTTTGTTAATGCTTTCCTTTGTTGAACAAAAGCTTTTTAGTTTAATTAGGTCCTATTTGTTTATATTTGTTTTTATTCTCATTACTCTAGGAGGTAGATCAAAAAAGATATTGCTGCAATTTATGTCAAAGAGTGTTCTGCCCATTTTCCCCTAGGAGTTTTATAGTATCCAGTCTAACATTTATGTCTTTAATACATTTTGAGTTTATTTTTCTGTATGGTCTTAGAGAGTGTTCTAATTTCATTCTTTTACAGGTAGCTGTCCAGGAAAGACACCGTTTTTCTACTCCACTCTTCTGACACAAAATGTGTAGATTTTTCCATAGCAAGGAACTCTCTAATTCTTGGTGGAAACAAACAAGGTGTACTAAAATTTAATTCAATTTTGATACTGACTTCATGGAGTAGGCAAAGACCTCATAGGTTAAAGGCTCAGTTCTATAAGACTCCCCACCCTCCACTTCAGATGCCATTCACATATCTGAGCCTCCCATAACTCTGAATGGCTGGCTATAAATCAGGGGTTCTCACAAACCCATACTAAGGTTTGATAATTTTCTCAAATATCTCAAGGTAATATTACATTTACCAGCTTATTATAAAGCACACCATTCAGGATCAGCCAAATGGAAGAGATGCATTAGGTAAAGTGTGGGGAATGGTACAAAGCTTCCATGTCCTTTCTGGGACTGCTACCTTCCCAGTATGTGGATGTGTTCACCAACCTGGAATCTCTTTGAATGCCTTCACTTAGGGTTTTTGGAGACTTCATTATGTTGTCATGATTTATTCAATTATTGGCTATTGGTGATTATTTGAATCTCTAGCATGTCTCACCTCTCTGAAGGGTACAGAATGGGCCTGAAAATTTCAACCTTCTATTCACATTGTTTGTTCCCCTTGTAATCAGTTCTCCAAACTTAGAAGCCTTCCAAAAGTCACATCATTAACATAAACTCAGTGGCAGTTGAAAAGTGCTTGTTATGAGTATCTAAAGATTCTTCTTTAACCTTTATCACTTTGGTGATCTGTAGCACTTTCAGGAACTGGGTACCAAAAATAAATAACAGACTTCAACATAACAAAGACCATATAAAATAAACCCACAGGTAACATCATACTCAATAGTGAAAAGCTGAAAGCGTTTCTCCTAAGACCAGGAATAAGACAAAGATGTCTATTCTCTCCATTTTTACTAAACATAATTTTGGAAGTCCTAACTACAGTAATCAGAGAAGGAAAAGAAATAAAAGGAATCCAAGTTGGAAAGGAAGAAGTAAAACCGTCACTGTTCACAGATAACATGATACTATACATAGAAAATCCTAAAGAAAACACCAGAAAATTATTAGAGCCCATCAATGAATTAGGTAAAGTTGCAAGATATAAAATTAATATGCAGAAATACATTGTATTTCCATACAGTAATGATGAAGTATCAAAAAGAGAAATTAAGGAAACAACCCCATTTACCATAGCATCAAAGAGAATAAAATATCCAGGACATAAGCCTATCCAAGGGAGCAAAAAACCTATACTCTAAAAACTATGGCATTGATGAAAGAAATTGAAAGTTATACAAAGAAGTGGGAAAATATCACACGTTTTCAGATTGGAAGAATCAATACTCTAAAATAACCATATTACCCAAGGCAATCTACAGATTAAATGCAGTCCCTATCAAATACCAATGAAAGTCTTCATAGAACTAGAACAAATAACTTAAAAATTTGTATTGAAACACAAAAACCCTTGAACAGCCAAAACAATTTTGAGAAAGAAGAACAGATATGGAGGAAACAGGCTTCCTGACTTTAGGCTATACCACAAAGCTACAGTAGTCAAAACAGTATGGATTGGTCGAAAAAACAGACATAGATGAATGGAACGTAATAGAGAGCCCAGAAATAAACTCACTCACTTATGGGCAATTACTCTATGACAAGGAAGGCAATAATATACAATGGAGAAAATACAGTTTCTTCAATGAGTGGTGCTGGGGAACCTGGACAGCTATATGCAAAAGAATGAAATTTGAACACTCTCTAAAACCACATACAAAAATAAACTCAAAATGGATTAAAGACCTAAAATGTAGGACCAGATACTATAAAACACCTAAAGAAAAATATAGGCAGAAGCCTCTTTGATATAAATCATAGGAAATATATTTTAGATCTGTCTCCTAAAGTAAAGCAAATAAAAGCAAAAATAAACAAATGGGACCTAATTAAACTTAAATTCTTTTGCACAGCAAAGGAAACCATAAAAAAACCAAAAGACAACCCACTGAATGAGTGAAAATATTTGCAAATGATATGACTGATAAGGGATTAATATACAACATATATAGACAGCTCATGTAACTCAACATCAAAAAAACAAATAACTTGATTTAAAAATGGGCAGAAGAACTGAATAGACATTTTTCCAAAGAGGATATGCAGATGGCCAATAGGCCCATGAAAAGATGCTCAATATCACTAATCATTAGGGAGATGCAAATCAAAACCACAATGAGATATCACCTCACATATGCCAGAATGGCAAGCATCAAAATAAACACAAATAACAAATGTTGGCAAGGATATAGAGAAAAGGGAACCCTCCTATACTGTTGGTTGGAATGTAAATTGGTGTGGCTTCTGCGAAAAAAGTATGAGGGTTTCTCAAAAAAATAAAAATAGGACTATAATATGACCTAGCAATTCCATTCCTGGGTGTATATCTCAAAAACACAAAAGCACTAATTCTAAAGAATGCATGCACCTCATTTACAATTGCCAAGTTATGAAAACAAACTAATTGTCCATCAGTAAAAGCATAGATAAAGAATATGTGATATATATGTGTGTGTGTATACACATATATATACACACACACATATATATACATATGTAATTTATACACACATAATGGAATATTAATCATTCATAAAAAAGAATGAAAATTTGCCATTTGCAGCAACATGGATGGACTTGGGAGGGCATTATGCTAAATGAAACGTCAGAAAGACAAATACGTATGATATCACTTATATATGGAACATAAAAAATGCAATGAACTAGTGACTATAACAAAAAAGAAGCTGACTCATGGATACAGAGAACAAACTAGTCGTTTCCAGTTGGGAGAGACAGGGAGGAGTAAGTAATACAAGAGTAAGTAAGTGGGAGGTGGAAGATAGGCTCAAGGACATATTGTACAACATGGGAAATATAGCTAACATTTTGTAATATCTGTAAATGGAAAGTATATATATATATATATATATATATATATATATAAACATATAAAATTTTTAAAAACTAAATTCAAAGAAATATAAAAAATCCCCACTAAATAGAATGGAAGATGCTTCTATTGCTCTTATCTCTTAGGAAGTTACGATGGCTGCCACACAAGCTGGTAAGAAGATATAAACTAAAATCTTAAATTATTGTGGGAAAAAGTGGAGGCTGGTATAATAGTCTGACATCTGTTAGGGGCCCAGACACAGAGAGAGTTTGCAGTCAAAGGCATTTTTCATGGGTGTTTGCCAAGTGAACCGGGACAGGATCGGAGAGCACACGAAGCCCTCCTTTGTAGTACAGGTGGTTGGACATGATCCTCTGCCACTTAGTGTCAGTCGCAAACTCTAATCTCTGCTCAGTTTCTTCTCTCAAAAGAAGCCAAAGATTTAAGCGACAGGAGAGAGAAACTGCAGACCTTGTTGCCCCTAGGACCCAAGCAAAAACACATTCTGGCTCATGGCACTGGTTTTACTATTTTTTCTACCTTTTATTATGTTTGAATTTTTTCTGTGCCAAAAAAAATTAAATCATGTTAGTTTTCCATGACTTTTAGTGGATCTTTAATGGTTAGTGGTGATCATCACATTCTTTTATACTTTAATGTGTATAAAATATATTTAAGGTATTTTATATTTTCACCAGGATGTTTCAAACAAATAAGTCTTTAAATACAAACATCCATCTTTTCCATTTTAGGGAATTAGTGAATTTGAGCTGTCGCTGACTTGTATTTTCCAGAATTTCTCCAAGATTATTGATCCTGACCTTGTAATCACATCTAAGCATGACAGTAATAGTTTCTTCCTCAAAGCAGCACACTCGGGTTAATTTAAAAGGAGATGAATGTTGTCCAGAGTTGAAAATCCCCCAGTACAGATTCAAGGACATTTTCAAAGCTTCTGGTAAAAATTTTAAGTTTGTACTATTTTAACAAGCAGCATTTATTTATGTTCAAACAACTTTAGTGAAGGGAAAATTACATGTCATTGAATAGTTGTATTGCACTGCATTACAGATACATTTTCAAAAGATTCTGTTTTTTATTCAATGAGCAAATTAAAATATCAGATATATGATTGGATCCAAAATCGTTAAACCACATGGTTTCTCCCAGACTTATAAATTGTGCAAATTATCTAACACACGAATGCTTTATTAGACACAACAGTCAATATATATTCCTTAATGTGACTTTTGGTAAGAGAAAACTGGTAGTTTTTTCATAGATGGCTTTTCCTCAGAGGTGATTACTACCTACTTTCAAGTGAAAAGTGGCTAGATGAACATGCATAATCTGTTTTAAGCCAGACTGGTTACAACACTTCATTTTTGAAACATTATCTCTAGGGATCCCCAAAATCTTTCTGATTGAGTTCTACTTTCTTTTTCTTTCTTGGCATTTTACTTCATTAGCTAAAATGATAATATCTCCCTAAAGTGTGGGTAATTACAACTGCTGTCATTTCAGTGAAGATCTGTGTCCTATTTTGTATCTGGGAGCATTATTCTGAATAAATTTATTTCACACTGATATTATCCCTCCCAGAATCTCAAGACATTTCTCACTTTTCACATTTGCATACTAAAAGTTCAATTATGAGAATCAAAAAATGTGTTACTACCTTTTGGAATAGCAGTGCAATACTTTCCTTTGATGGAGTGAGGATAGTGGACAAACTCTTCCATCTGAACACTTTTAAGAACCATTCCTGTATATTCTTTTTGTTACACTCAAGCTGCACCAAATGTGGGATGTAAATACAAGTGCAAAATCTGCGTCTTATCTTATAATAGATTACTGTTTACAAAAAGTATATGTTCAAAAGTTATGTGGTACATTGGAACTTTAATGATTTACTATATGTTTCCTTATATATCTAGATTGAGTTTCAGTCAGAATCGAGAAGTGCATCACACTGTGGCAATTATGATCCTTGACAAGAAAATCTACAGCAAATAACATCAAGTTGTCTATTAGTGAGTAAGTCACATGCAAGCGCTGTTACATTGGTTACAGGATCCTGTTTAGTTTGGTGCATGTTCACTACCCTAAAATACATTTTCCACCATGCATGACAGTTATCCAGGCTATTATTTCACATGCACTCTTTAATTATTCACTGCGTGTCAGTATTATTTCAATGTTAGGAAAATATTTTTAAAGTAATACATCAGAGACCATGTATTCCCAAAGTCATGGCTTTCTGCAGTGTGCCTTACCCAACTGCTTACTGTTATGATTTTTCTGTCTCACATATTTAGGAAAACTACCACCTTCATTAGTTAAAAGAAGAAAGATTGAAACTGGCTCTGGCACTTACTGTTCTCTGTGGGGAGATTCCCCCCCCCCCTTTTTTTTCAATTTCATCCACTGACAGTGTCACAATTATGGGTCTAGGCATTATGCAAGGGTTTCTCATTTAACCTCCCCCAATCTCCTCTTAAACCTATCCTATTAAAACACAATCTCTAGGCAAATGCCAATCTTCATACACCCTCAGGGCAAACACCTGCTCTAGAGTTTGACTGTCTGTATGTAATAGAACTATCTTGCCATTTTTAGCCTTCTTAAACTTAGCTATGCTTTTTAATAAAAAGAAACTATCCTCAAACACACACACATAAAGAGAGAAAAAATTTTAAACTATTCTATACTAGAACAGATTTCTCTTCATATCCATCCTATGTTGATGGAAATAAAAATCTTATTTCTGAATTCAAAACGGTCTCTATCCATGACATATGACATATGATCAACATTTTGAATTAGCAATGACAATGGATATTCATGGGTATGTGTTATGCTCTCATGCTGAGCAATATCACTACAGTATCATCAACACTTGTGTTTAAGTATAATTTCAGATTTTTAAGTAGACAACCGAAAATATAAATATCAAAATATTTTGTAAATCTATGTTTTCTATTAAATTTCTCATATCAACTAAAAACGGTACACGCAATTATATCATAAAGAAAACCGCAAAATTAACTGAAGGAAAAATACAGTCAAGTGTCTGGCAGTAATTAAACAGCATTTGTAAATCTAGCTTTCTAGTCATTGAAAAATTAGGAAACAAGCTCATGCATATGTCTTTGCATAATAACCTTGCATAATACTATTTTGTAACTACCCAGGTCACTGCTCTTCTATTTAACAAAGACGATACTTGCTTAAAGTGAGGACACTTCAAGAGCCATAACATTGTATTACACAGAATGTCTGCAGTGGTTAATGGCAGAGTAGCATTCATTAAATGTAGAAATTAGTGAATGAAAAAGACAAAGACCTATGCTTGAGCAAGTACTTCAATCACTATTATATTATATAGGTATAGTTTCCATAATGTAGAAGACAACAGTTAGAAAAGCATTCATTATTGAAGAAATAGCTGCAGGCTCATGGTGAGGAAATGTATTTTTCAAGATATATTCTTCATAAAAATATTTGAAATTTTGTAATGTGTTATAAACTATATTTGTTGAAAATGCATAAATAAGTAGGGATAATGAGTGACTTTGTTTTTATCCTTGCCCATTTTATTGAAGTACAAACTTCATGCAAATATATACACACATAAAAGTACATGTAATACATACCTCTTGCTTAATTTTCATAAATAAATATAATTATGTAAGCACCACCCAGATAAAGAAACATAAAATTACTAGTACCACAAAGTGACCATATACCCTTCTAATCACCAATCTCCTGGAGTAATCACTAATTTGACTTTTAATAGAAAAGGTTAGTAGTGCCTATTTTGGTACTTTGTATAAAATGAATCATACAGTATGAATCCTTTTTTGTCTGGATTATTTCATTCAACAACATTATGAACTTGGGACATCTATCCATATTATTTAGTTTAGTTGCACATTGTTAATTTTTCATTGCTATATAGTATTCCACCAGAGAAAATACCACTATTTATCCATTCTACCGTTTATGAACATTTGGGTTGTTTGCAGTTTGGTGGATCTTTTAAATAATGGTGCTATAAAAATTCCAGTATATAACTTTTTGTGAGTAAATACACACATCTCTTCTGGGTATATACTCAGAGTGAAATTGTTGGGAAATGGGATTTATATATGTTCTCCCTAGTAGATCATGTCAAACAGATTTCCAAACTGGTTGTACCAATTTCCACTCCCACCACCTGCAGTTTATCAGGGTTTCAGTTGTTCTACAACATTATCACAACTTGGTATTTTTAATCTCTTCTATTTTAAAACCTTTTTAACATTCACATTTAGATTTGCAATCTTTCTGGACTTGATATGTAAATATGGTGTGAGGTAGGATTGAGATGCATTGAGTTTTTTATGGATTTCTAATACAACAAACCATTTATTGAAAAGGTCACTTTCTTCCCACTGCACAAAATCTTCACATTTGTCATAGTATATGTGTGTCTGTATAAGTATGAATGTATGTGTCATAGCACATATGTGTGTCTGTTACTTAACTATTCTGTTCCATTATTTACTTTGTCTATCATTAGGCTAAAACTCATTACTATGGTCTCGATATCTGGTCTCTGACCCTTTTTTTCCCTTGCTACTTTGTGATCCTTTGAAAATTTCAAAAATATATTCTTCAATAAGTGAAAATGGAGATTGTCCAAAATTTTAATTTTTAGAGGTCTTAATTAATGATTACTCATAAGTATTATGTTAACAACCAACCTGTTGCCTTTCAATCCCATACTCACCCAACTCCACTCAGTTATATGAAGTAAGAGCTATAAGGCCACAACTTATATTTATCCTTTGCCAGCTGATTTATTGTTAAATTCAATGAATGGGGTTGGAGGCTGACAGCCAACTAGAAAGAGACTGAAAAGCATGAGAAGTGTGAAGGGGACTTGAACATCCCTATTTTGCATGTTGTTTCGCACCCTGGAAATAGATCCTCACCATGACAGCAGTTATTCTTGCTAGGATTCAACTACTTTTTGGCACTCATATATCTTACTTCTCACTATTTCTTCTCACAGACATCAGCTCTAGCTAAGCAGCAGCTATGTATCGAAGCTCCAAAACCAGTTCTGAGAGTTTTCTCTAAATTTCTAGACTTGAATAACTTAGCCCCTTTCCTTATTTCTTAGGAATGGCAGCTACTACCTATGTTTATTTTATCTGTGTTACCTCAGTGTTACTTTTTTACCTATTAAGTCCTCCAATACCTGTGTAATCAACCTCCTATATTAAATTACAACTGTTGAAATCCTTAGTGTGTTTTCTGTTTTCCTGACAGGACTCTACTACAAGCATAGGTATTCCATGATGTAAGACATAATTGGTGACTGGGCTATAGTTTTTGAAGTTTAGCTGTTTTAGGTGGAACCTTTACTTTCCATATCCATAATACTAGAAATTGTATCCTAATAGTGAAAATCAACAGACATACATGGAATACAAAACATAAATATGAATACAATTTAAATAAACCAACACATGCAGAAAATATTAATTAGAAAAATGTTGCTTTAGATAAATAATCCTTTTGGAGAAAGGATGGTTTACATAGCAAATATCATTTAATTGGCTGTGTTGCCAAACATCTGATCCTGATGTTACATATCGGCATAGTTACCATGTTACGTTTGTTTGGCATAAGATGGTAGGAAGAAAAATCAAGCAGTATGTCAGGATTTACCTACGTTTTTGAATAATAAAGACACAGGCTTTAATCATATGTGGACTTGGATATCAACTTTTAGGTATGACTGGAAAAGTAACAGTATGTCATTCTTAAGATCTTCATTTGCATCCACATCTAAAGTTTCATTGTTAGAAATGCATTCTTCTGTTCAAAGACAGATGTACTTATGATGACTAAATAGTATAGTGAATATGAATAGTTACTTAATCTCACTGACTCAGTTTCCTCATTTGTAAGACAAGAAAAATGGGGCTTATGTCATAGAGCTGTTTTGAAGATTAAATGGGAAAATTAAAACAAAGTGCTCTGTACAGTAGTTCATGAACATGAAACACTCATTAAACATCAGATATTATGATAGCTATGATTTTAAGCCATTAACTCCTTAATTATATCTGAGTCAAAATTCAAAATTATCAGGGCAAATATTCTGATCATCATAGCACAAGTCAGTGATAGGATCTTATGGATGGGATGGCACAGTTAAAACTTCTTTGAACCACTCCTGTGGGGAAGTTTCCAGAGAGGATAGGTTGAGTGTTTGGATGAGGCTGAGGTTAGTAATGACCTATCCACGAAGGGTCCTATTGGTAAGTCTGTATTCTTCCTATAGTATAGGTATTTAGGAGTGCTTTTTTTTTTTTTTTTTGGTCTTTTGTCATTTAGGGACTCACTCTTGGCATGTGGAGGTTCCCAGACCAGGGGTCTAATCAGAGCTGTTGCTGCCGGCCAACTCCAGAGCCACAGCAACTCGGGATCTGAGCCGCATCTGCAACCAATACCACAGCTCATGGCAAGGCCAAATCCTTAACCCACTGAGCAAGGCCAGGGATCAAACCCGCAACCTCATGGTTCCTAGTCGGATTCGTTTCTGCTGCTCCACAATGGGAACTCCAAGGAGTGCTTTTTATTTTTTATTATTTTTTTTAATTTTATGGTCACACCTGTGGCATATGGAAGTTCCTGGGCCAGGAATTGAATCTGAGCCGCAGCTGCAACCTATTCACAGCTGCAGCAACACCAGATCCTTTAAGCCCCTGTGCTGGGCTGGCGAATGAACCTGCACCTCCACAGTAACCAGAGCTGTTGTAGTGGGATTCTTAACTCACTGCACCACCCCAGGAACTCCAAAAAATGATGAGTTTTGACAAATTTAAATCAGTGTATATGACCAAATTGACATTTTAGAAATATCACTAGACAGTTCAATGAATGATATCTATGATACAAGAGAATAGGGCCTATTACTTACTTTGTAGGAATCTATGGTAAAGAAATTGCATGATAGACTGAACCAAGGAAATATGCTTAGGGCTTATTCAATAAAAAACTGGCAAGTAGAAAGTGCTGAATAAACTTTTTTTTTTTTTTTTTTTGTCTTCCTACCTTTTCTTCACCTGCTCCCATGCCATATGGAAGTTCCCAGGCTAGGGGTCGAATTGGAGCTGTAGCCGCCAGCCTACGCCAGAGCCACAGCAACGCGGGATCCGAGCCTCGACTGCAACCTACACCACAGCTCATGGCAACGCCGGATCCTTAACCCACTGAGCGAGGCCAGGGATCGAACCTGCAACCTCATGGTTCCTAGTCAGATTCGTTAACCACTGCGCCATGACGGGAACTCCTGAATAAACTTCTTTAAGGAATTTTATATTTTTTTATTCTTTTCAGAGCTTTATTGATTTGTAAATCCAATCAACATGTTATTACATAGTCTAGGAGTTATGTAAAAAAGTTTTTTGGATACTCTAAACTCATTTCTATCTCCCTAAAACTTGCCATTTTGTGTCATGGGCCCTTATCAATTATAGTACAATAAATTCTCAAATATATCATTTTTGTATCATTATAGTTGAAATAATAATTTTAGAAATACTGAGGCACTAAAAATATCTTTTAAATTTTAGAGAAAATTGTATTACATATATTTTTAACATAAATGGTTATTTTATATTACAATTTTATGTTTAATTTTATTTTTATTTATTTATTTATTTATTTAATTTTGTCTTTTTGCCTTTTTCTTTTAGGGCCACACCTGTGGCACATGGAGGTTCCTAGGCCCGGGGTCTAATTGGAGCTGCAGCCGCTGGTCTACGCCACAGCCACAGCAACACAGGATCCAAGCCGCAACTTTGACCTACACCACAGCTCAGGGCAATGCCGTATCCTTAACCCACTGAATGAGGCCAGGAATCGAACCTGCAACCTCATGGTTCCTAGTGGGATTCGCTTCCTCTGCACCACAACGGGAACTCCTACAATTTTTAAAACTTGAAAAAAATGTATATACGTGTTTAATATTTGTACACTAGAGTTCTATCTAGCTTGGTTAATCTTGGCAAGCCATTTAAATGTTCTGATTTAAATTTTCCTCAACTATAAAATGAGGGAAATAAATACTTTGTTATCTAATCATAGCAAGTAGCTATAATCAAACTATGTGAATTGGGGTTATATTTTAATCATCTCTGCATCCAAGGTAAAAAACTATGTGGAACATAGTCATACACAGATAAAAAGGCAACTTACTGAATGATAAAAGATATTTGAAAATGATATGTCTGGTATGGGGTTAATATGCAAAATATATAAATAACTCAAATATAACTTAATATCAAAAAACAAATAATCCAATTAAAAAATTAGCAGACGACCCAAATAGTCATTTTTCCAAAGACATACAGGTGGCCAACCGGTATACTGTAAAGTGCTCAAATCACTAATCGTAAGGGAAATGCAACTCAAAACCACAATGGGAGATCACTTCACAACTGTCAGGATGACTGTCCTCAAAAATACAGGAAATAACAAGTATTGATGAGAATGCAGAGAAAAGGGAATTCTAGCACATTGTTGATGGAAAAGTAAATTGGTATAGCATTTATGGAAAATAATAAGGAGCTTCCTTAAAAAAGTAAAAATAAAACTAGCATAAATCCAACAATTCCACTCCTGAGTATTTATTCAAGGAAAATGAAAGCCCTAATTAGAAAAGATATATGTATCCCAGTATTCATAGTAGAATTATTTACAGTTGTCAATATATGGATCCAACCTAATTTCCCAGAAACAGATGAATGAATAATAAGGATGTGGGATCTGTGTGTGTGTGTGTGTGTGTATGTGTGTGTATGTACATACATACATACAATGGAATATTACATGACCTTGAAAAAGATTGAAATCTTGGAGTTCCTATTGTGGCTTAGTGGAAACAAATCTGACTAGCATCCATGAGGATGCAGGTTCAATCCCTGGCCTCGCTCAGTGGGTTACAGATCTGGCATTGCCATGAGCTGTAGCGTAGGTTGCAGACTCAGCTCAGATCCGGTGTTGCTGTAGCTGTGGTGTAGACCATCAGCTATAACTCGGATTTGACCCATAGCCTGCGAACCTCCCTATGCCACAGGTGTGGCCATAAAAAGCAAAAAAATTTAAAAAAAAATTGAAATCTTGCTATTTGCTTCAATAAGGATGGAGCCGGAGGGTATTATGCTTAGTGAAGTAAGTCAGGCAAAGAGAAATACTGTATGTTTTCACTTATATGTGGAATTTAAAAACAAAACAAAAGACCAAATTTAATGAAATAGAAACATACTTACAACAAATAAGCTACTTGTTGCTAGGGGGAGAGAGGTGGGGGAAGGAACAAATTAGGTGAGGAGGATTATGATGTACAAACTACCACTTATAAAATAAATAAGTCACAGGAATGTAATATAGAGCACAAGGAATACAGTCAATAACAGTAACATATCAAGAGATTATAGAGTATGGATAGATGAAATGAATGATAGCAAAGTCGTAAGAAATGAGAAGCAGGAATCAGGAAAACTCTTTTATGATGTAGATGCAATACCCACAGAATGACAGTGTTATTTGAAAGTGGACATAGATTAGTTATAAAAGTACGTTGTGAATTTTATAGGAACCACTAACAATTTTAATAATTTTATTAAGAGAAGTATAATTGATATGCTGAGAGGAAAACCCTAAAAATCATAAAAATCAAGCTATAAAAATATTCAATTAAAACAAGATAAGGCAAGAGTTCCCACTGTGGCTCAGTGGGTTAAAATCCTGACTACTATACATGAGGATGAGGGTTCAATCCCTGGCCCCACTCGGTGGTTTAAAGGATCCAGCATTGATGCAAACTGTGGCGTAGGTCATGGATGCAGCTCAGGTCTGGCATTGCTGTGGCTGTGGGATAGATTATGGCACTGATTTGACCCCTAGCCTGGGAACCTCCATATGCCATGGGTACAGAACCTAAAAAAAAAAAAAAAAAAAAAAAAAAAGATAAAACAAAAAACAGAAAAAGAAGGGTGAAAATAATGAAGAGAAGAATAAATGCAGTGGAAAGAAAATATAAACTATGGTTGATATTGATTCAGCTATAATAATAATAATTTTAACTGTGAATGGTCTAAATACAACAATAAATTACAACAATTATGTGAATTCATTTAAAAAATACAACAACCAACTATATGCTGTCTATGAGAAATCTACTTTAAATATAAAAACACACATAGGTTAAAAGTAAAGAGATAAATGAAAATATACCTTTTTAATACTAATCAAAAGAAACTGGAATAGCTATAATAATCTCAGACAAAGTTGACTTCAGAGGAAGGATAATTATTAGGTATAAAAAGGAATACACATATGATAAAGGGGCACAATTCTCTAAGAATATATAACAATCCTAAATGTGTAAGCACCTAACAATAGAGTGCTAAAATAGATGAGGTATAAGCCCATAGAGCTGAAAGGAAAGATGGACAAATCCACTGTTATGATTGAAGACTTCCATACCCCACCATAACTAATTGATACATCAAGTTGACAGAAAATCAGTAAAGTATAGATGACCCTAATAGTAGTATCTATCAACTTGATTTTAATAACACTTATTGAATATTCCAGTCAACAGCAGTTATAATGTACATTTTCATAATCTCACAAGGGACATTTGAGACAGAGCAGATATTGGGCCATGAAACACACTTTAACAAACTTAAAGGAAAATAAATCATGCAAAGTATGTTATGAGATCCCAGTGGAATTGTTATAAATAAATAACAGAAAGTTAAATGGATAATACACAATTATTTGATAATTAAAACACACACATGCGTCAGAGAGGAAATCTCAAGAGAAATTTAAAAAATAGTTTGAACTAAGTTAAAATGAAAAAAGTTACTATAATTTGTAAGATGCAGCAAAAGCAGAGATTGGAGGGAAAGTTATAGAATTAAGTTGGATACATCTGAAAAGAAGAAAGATCTAAACTCAATAACCTAAGTACCACCCTAAGAAATGAGAGAAGAAAGAGCAATTTAAGTATAAAGTAAGCAGAGGAAAAGAAATAATAAAAATTATAGCAGAAATCAACAAAATTTAAAATAGAGAAACAATACAGAAAATAAATGAAAATAAAAGCTGGGTGGGTTTTTTTTTGGGGGGGGGATTAATAGAATTGATAAGACTCTACCCAGGCTAGGAAAAAAGAAATACACAAGTTACTAATATGAGAAATGAAAACGAGTTATCACTACAGATCTCACAAACATGAAAAGTATAATACAGGCTATCTCATTTTATTATGCTTTGCTTTATTAAGCTTCACAGATACTTCATTTTTTACAAATTGAAGATTTGTGGCAACTTTCATTGAGCAAATTTATGAGGGCCAGTTTTCCAACAGCATTTGCTCACTTGGTGTCTCTGTGTAACATTTTGGTAATTATCACAATATTTCAAACCCTCCCCCAGCAAAAAAAAAAAATTACAACCTGCCAAAGGCCCAGATGATGGTTAGCATTTTTGAGCAATAAACTAATTTTAAATTAAGGCTTGTACATTTTTAAAGACATATTGTTAATTGCACACTTAATAGACTATAATATGATATAAAGATAATCTTTATATGCACTGGGAAACCAAAAAATTCAAGTGACATACTTTACTGAGAAATTTGCTTTATTGTGGTAGTCTGAAGGCAAATCTGCAATATCTCTGAGGTATGCTTGTTACGGAATATTATGAACAACATTATGCCCACAAACTTGATAACTCAGATGAGATAGACCAAATCCTTGAAGGACACTAGCCACCAAAATTCACAGAAGGGAAGACTGATAACATGAATACTCCTATATCTAGTAAAGAAATTGAATCATTAATTAATAATCTTCAAAAAAATAAAGCAGCAGGTTCAAATTGTTTCACTAGTTAATTAACTCCATCAAACATTTAAGGAAGAAATGATAGCAATGCTCCACAATTTTTAACAGAAAACAGAAGCAGAGGGAATGCTTCCCAACTCATGCTTTAAGGCCAGTATTACTCTAATATCAAAACCAGAAAAAAGATATTATAAGAAATAAAATCTACAACCAATATCTCTCATGAATATAGATGTAAAAATTCTCAACAAAATATTAGGAAATAGAATCCAATAATATCTGAAAATAATTATATCCCTACAACCAAGTGGGATTTATTCCAAGGATTCAGAGCGGTTCAATATTTGACAATCAATATCCATCACATCAAGGGGTTAAAGAAGAAATATCATTTAGTCATATTAATTGATGTAGAAAAGGCATTCAATAGCATTCAAAACTCATTCATGATGAAAACTTTCAGTAAACTGGGAATAAAGGAAACAAGGCCCAGAGGAAGTTCCCGGCTGATTGGCCTGAGGCCTACAGGTCTAAAACCAAGGAAGAGTGTCTCCAGGCCAAGAAGGCAGAAATCAAAACTCTGTCCAAGAAGAAGAGACCAAGAAGTAAAGCTCCACTTCTCTTGTTCAGCAATTACATTGATAAATTAATAAAATGAAACTTACCTGCCTGCAACAAACAACCAAATGAATCTAAGTAAATATGGATAACATAGGGACTTTAGTAAATAATAAAGTATTAATTAATCATACCAAATGTACCATATTAATATTACATGTTAATAAAAGGAGAAAATGGCTGAGAGTGCCATGGAAACTCTCTGTACTATTTTTACAAATCTAAAACTGTCCCCAAAATTTTAAAACCTTAGTAAAAAACAGTAAATAGTTAAGAAACATGTAATTTATAATAATGTGTAATATAAATATAAACAAAATAGTCAACAATAAAAATTGGAAATTCATATTTCCAATGTATAAATTTATGTATAAATTTATGTATAAATGTATAAATTTATAAATGTATAAATGTATATACAAATATAAATATAAACAAAATAGTCAACAATAAAAATTGGAAATTCATATTTATATTTATCTAAATTTATACAAATGTATACATAATTGTATTCATATATAACTATTCATAAGTGTACTAAATAGATTTATATATGGAGAGAGAGAGAGAGAAAGGATGTAATTTTTCAGCTTTTATCATTAAATTTCAGACTATATGTAATGACTTAATGTAATAATATCTATCTGTTAAATTCACAGTTCTGCAAGTTTGGCGTGGAATTAGATGAGGGGATCTATATTTTCCCTCAACACATGAATCTAGGTTTGTCTTGAGATTTGATTAGGCTAATAGAATGCAGGGGCAACATTGAGCTAGTTCTGAACCTAGGCTTCAGGAGGCTTTGCAGGTTCTGCTGTCTTTCCTGTTACCCTTACTAGCTGCTATGTGAACAAATCTAGGTGAGCAAGATGGGTGATGATGCACTTGTCTTAGTTGCCCTCGTAAATCCAGTGAAGAGCTAGCCAATGCCCAGAGGCAGAGCTCCTACCTGACCAGCAGCTGACTGCAGATAACTGAATGAGTGCTACCAAGACCAAAGGATCCCCTCATCTAATTCCACGCCAAACTTGCAGAACTGTGAATTTAACAGATAGATATTATTACATTAAGTCATTACATTTGGGGTGGTTTATTATGCAGCAAAAACTATTACTTGAGTTTGTGACCTGGAGCTTTGCTATTTAAAATCTGCAACATTTTATAACTCGTTTCTAATTAATATTGTTCTTTTTGCTGTATTTTCTTACCCATTGGGAGTAATATTGAATGACTATTTCAGAAATGTGATTATCACTTCTATTTCCGTATTACTAATTAAAATTATTTTATTAGATAGTGCACTGAATACAATTATTGCAGTCATTCAGATAATTACTGTCCCTATAATATATAAATAAGCACATGTTTATCCCCATTTTTTTACCAGTGTATTGTGATCAATATCAGAACACCTTTTTGAGATTTTTCAAGTCTATTATAGCACAGTGGTACACTAAAAAGAAAATTAAACTGGGTGTCAAGGGAATGGGGTCTGAGGCTTGGATTTGCCACTCAATAACTCTATGATATTTGCAGTTTACTGTAATGTAATCCTATGAGCCTCATAGTATTCAAATATAAAATGAGAAGATTAAAGTAGAAGATTTTTAAGGTCCTCTTCTATATCCAATATTTTGTAAGTTTACAATTCTAATACATGTTTTTATTTTAAAATTTTTATGGAAGTATAGTTGATTTACAATGCTGCATTAATTTTTGCTATAGATTTATTGTTTCATTATTTAAGTTTTTATCATAGGAGGAAGGAAACAGAAAAATGAAAAAAAGGGTGCTATTTTTGATGCACATTGTCCTGAACAATGTGTCATTTAATTGCGACTCTTTTTGACTGTTCACAAAAATGTGGAAAAGATATGAATTTCCTGAAGGACTCAGTGTTTTTTTGACAGAAATCAGGACAATAGGAAGAATGTATACATACATCGGTAAAGGAAATAAACTGGAAAAGAGACTTGATTTGATACTGATTTATTTAAGTGAAGGGAAAGGTCAGCAGTTCAATCAAAACCTTCAGATACTGGAGGAGAGACTTGTTTCAGCAAGCCGAGACAGCCACATAAAAAAAGACAGCTGATGGAACCTGTCTCAGGCATTAGTGGATGAGGGAAAAGATGTAAAAATAGAATCCAGAGAAGCAGCTACTATAGAGTTCCAATAAATGAGGAAATTAGAACAAAGTATTCTGAAAGTGTTGCACATTAGAAGTCATCCCAATACATTATGTAAAATTAGATTCCAATGTGCAGCTAAGAACTGAGACTTTATCCATCTATATAATTTTTTTTTGTCTTTTTAGGGCCACACCCACGGCATATGGAGGTTCCCAGGCTAGGGGTCGAATTGGAGCTGCAGCTGCCAGCCTATGCCAGAGCCACAGCAATGCCATATCCGAGCTGCATCTGTGACCTACACCCCAGTTCACGGCAATGCCGGATTCTTAACCCACTGAGCGAGTCTAGGGATTGAACCTGCAACCTCATGATTCCCAGGCGGATTCATTTCTGCTGCACCATGACGGGAACTCCTATACTTCTTGAATTCTGAAGTCCATCATAGTCTATACGTCTTATTAAGCCAGTATGATATCCTACTATGGAACACACACACCCCTCCCCCCCACACACGTACTTCCACATGCAGGGATAATCTGCAGTCCTATGGTCACAGCCTAATTCCTTCTTATCCACCTGGGTGGAGGTGGCAGAAATCATGACAGTCAAACAGAACTTTTCCCTGAAGCAGTGATTATTTTGCAGTTAGGAAGTGGAATAGAAGCCTGTTCTAATATTCTTACTTAGGGACCCATAATTTGAGCACACACCATTACCAGGATCCATTTCCTTGACTTTATAGGAATATATAGTCCACATTATTAAGTTATTGTCTCCTTTATCAGATTTCTAAAATGAGATGACTCAGATGTTACAGGCATAACAACCTACATAACAGTATAGGCCATCATCTGTGTTGTTCTTTTCTTCACAATAGGGACATATTAGCAGCTGCATAACATTTAACCTCCAACTTCTAAAATATTATTGAACAACACTTTCCCTTTCACAGAAAATGTGATTTTAAGCATCCAACTGTGGATGTTTCAGTGATTCTTTATTTTCCCAGAACCTACACTAAGCCTAACTCCAAATATATTTTACAGTATTCACTACACCAATAATTTGCTCTGACACCAATGTTTCTGTATTTGTGTACATTGTGCATATTCTGTATTTGTGTATATTTGCGCATATTCTATATTGTGTATATTGTAGTAGACAGAAGTCCTTCACACCTTCAACTATGTAATGATTTCTGATGTTACTCACTATCAGCTGAAAAATACTATATGAAACACACAGGAACTGTTACTAATAGCATTGTGAATGCTTTCTACACATATACCTAACTCATGTGTGATTAATGAGTGTGTGCACCCTAGTCCTCTAGCCTCTGGATTCACTCCTTCTTTGCTATTCAAATATAGCAGCTTAATCATAATACTACTCTCTATGTTTCTAAACTTGCTTGAGTGAGTTAGTAAGTGGGAGTCTGATGCATTTACTGGGTACCTCTTATCCTACCATCTTTATTCCTTCACCCACTACCTCCATTCTCTATCAAACAACACTTACCAAGTATTTTACATATATCAGGTTTGGAGTAATATAGTGGGATTACAACACAACAGAAAACAACTTAAAATTCAGCATCAAACATCACTGCCCTAAACTGTTACTGGGCCTTCCTTACCACTAAGAGCTTCTTAGTGGCACTATTCCTTCCTTAGGCTAACTGTTGCCTTTTCAGGTTTCTTTCAAGATTTGTTTCCTTCACTTTCATCTCCATATTGGTGTCCTTTTGCCTTTCCTTTCAGGCTACTGGCATGAACTCAAAATCTTTCTTGCTCTCTTAGGTAGCACTAAATGTGGCTCTTTTAGTGCACTAGATTCTAACTTTTTCAACCCAAAAGGCTCCTCAGAGTACATTGTAAGGTTTTTTGTCCTAAAAAAAAAAGAAAAAGGTAATAGTTTCCATTGAGGAGATTGTTGATTTCCTCCTAGAATGCAGCAGAAAAGTAGGTATTCGGTTTTCTAAATAGCACCTTTTCTATCTGGCTACATAAAAAGGAAGTCTTTATGGTCTTATGCATGATGTCCCCATCTTCATGGGTGCCACAAGTCAAACTATTTATCTAGTTTACAACATTGTGAGGAGTTTCACTCTTAGTGTTCAATCTCTGCAAATCCTATGGACATCTGGAGTTCCCGTCGTGGCACAGTGGTTAACGAATCCGACTAAGAACCATGAGGTTGCGGGTTTGATCCCTGGGCTTGCCCAGTGGGTTAAGGATCCGGTGTTGCCATGAACTGTGGTGTAGGTCGCAGATGCAGCTCGGATCCCGCGTTGCTGTGGCAGTGGTGTAGGCTGGTGGCTGCAGCTCCTATTCGACCCCTAGCCTGGGAACCTCCATATGCCATGGGTGCAGCCCTAAAAAGACAAAAGACAAAAATAAATAAATAAATAAATACGATATTGCTATCAAGAATAGGTACATTTTGAAAAAAAAGACCAAAAGTTATATATATATATATATATATAACTTTCAGTGCTTCAAATTATATGTAATGAAAAGACAATAATCATGAAAGTCCCCAAGAAAGAAAAAGAGAAATTTTAAAGTATAGTTAGTTATGCCTCACTTTATTTAATGATTATATTCTCGAACAATTACATGTAAATTTAATTTTTGTATATTAAATCCTATGTGGCAACTCTAAAGAATGAAGCATTACATAAATGGGACTCTGCAATAAATTCCTTTATAATGTGAATTTTTATGCAAGTATTGATATGTTTCTATTTGAACATTATAAATATAGGTATACTTGACTAATATAATACTCTTGTTGGGAAATTAATAGAGGATGCTCCTAAATAAACTTTCTTTGTGAAAGAGGACTGTGCTTTGTCAAAAATTCCTTCTTTATCTTGTAATGTAGATGAAGCTTACTTGAATCCATTCTTTTCCCACAAATGAAAGGGAGAAGAGGGTGAAAATTCTCTCAGAAAGATTTCTTTATGGACTCCCTCACATTATTTGATTAGAGATGGAGCTATATTTGGGAAGAAATGATTTCCATTTTATTAATATATAACACATGAAAATATAATGTATAGATCCTAAGTGTTCAGGTTTATGTTTTCCCAATTACAGTCACCAATGTCATGAATATATCTTACTTTTTTCCCCTTTTTTGGCCACCCTATGGCATATGGGGCTCCCAGGCCAGGGATGAAATCTGAGTCACAGCTGTGACCTATGGTGCAGCTACAACAGTGGCCGGATCCTTAACTCACTTTGCTGGACTAGGGATCAAAGCTGCATCCCAATGCTCCCGAGATGTCACAAATCTTGTTGCACCACAGTGGGAACTCTGAATATATCTTACTTTGAAACCTCCAGAAACAATAGATCACTCTCGAAATGTATTATTTTACTCTTTTGATTGCCACCAAGAGACAGTAGTAATTGTGGTTAAGATAAGGGTTTAAATCCTAATTCTAACACTTATTAAGTTATATGACCTTGGAAAATTTGTTAAATATTTTCTGCATTTGTGTCTTTATATGTCATACAGTGCTAATAATAAGGTAAAAATTAAATGAGATAATATAAAGGCTTTAGATGCCTTGAATGTAGAATTCTGGAACACCAAAATAAGTTTTGCTGATTCTCTATTTTTAAAAATTGATGTTCTATTATTGTTTATAAAATAATTCAACAACAGGGAATGGGGGAATAGATTAAAGAAAAAAAATATGTATAAATCCACTATCAAACCCACTCCATTTAATCTTTAGAAAATTTAATATTGAAGTTTGTGGTTCAAAATTAAAAATTTTGAGTCATTGTTTTCTTTCAGTTTAAAGTATTATATCCTAGATCCTAGTACAGTAAATGCTATTTTTACTACTGGTACAGTATGAATTTTAGTGGACTTTATTACAGACATTAAAATTAAAAGCTGTCAAGAGAGATAAAAGGGTGTAGATGTGGATTTTAAGGGGACTTAATTAGATTTAAAGGCCAGCAATAGCAGAAAAAAGCAATGTATGTAAATAAAGCATAAAGTTCTATGAAAGAATATACTAAAATATCATGTAAAGTACTTGTCAGACTGATCATGGTGCCTATTCCCAATAGTTAACTATTTTCTGTGATGTAACTTTAACGTGGTAATCCTTGGTTAATTTCCTTTCAAGTACACAGTGTTTGCTTGTTTTAACAAATGATCAAGTTTAATTTGTAGATCATCCAATTATGTTACATGATGCTTTCTTGCAAAATTAGCACTTTGGCTAGGAATATTGAGTTCACTATTGTATGTTTTATTTCTGATATACAGTTAAATATTGATGGGATTTTTAAAAGAAAAATGTTGCAGGTACTATAAATTACTCTTTATTACACTTTAATTAGTATACTCCTAGAGATGCTAAATTATAATAGCTGTTAATATTTCTGAAAGTTAAATTAAGATTCTACACTGTTAGTGAGCAAACTCATTAAAGACATGAAAGGATGACAAGATGAAAAAGGATTTACATTTGTAGAATCTCCTGTAAAATTATTAGAAGTGACAGGTTCCATTTTTTTGATGCTGGAATCAAGGTTGCATGTCTAAACCATAGTGACACCATGGTTAGATTTTGCATAGCTAGGAACTAATAGGAAATTAATAGAGTGTAATACAGGCCTATTGAATTTGGTATAATGGTACTACTTTGATGCATAAGAACAGAAGGCATAATTTCAATCTTTGTTTAGTGTCTTGGACAGCCAACCTCAGTAGCATCTACGTATGGTCAGGATAAAAAATGTGATGGATAGTACCACAGCACCTTCTTGACAGCTTTTCTGTTCAAATACAAATTTCTGTCACAGCTCCAGAAAGTTTGAAGGAGAATTCGGAGATGAAATATCGTAGCTGCAACAAGCTCTGTGTGAAGCTATTATGTTGTGAAAGGAAAAATAATTACAAATTGTACATCTCCTAGGCACATATCTGTATTAATAATGCAGAGTAATAAATACACTGGAGTATACTAATGAAATGTTATTGAACATTAAAGTTTTGGAAAACATAGGGTTATGAATCTGTCAAGAAAATGTCAATGCATATGTCTAGCTTCAGATTTCTGTACATGTTTTAGGCAAATAAATATTTGGAAGAGTTGTGAAAAACCATGATTTATTCCACCTTTCATAACGTCTCTTCGATACATTTTTAAAAAGAAATCTGAGGTATTTCTAAGCTGTTTGGAATCTAAATGATCAATACATCCACCCCCCCACCCCCGGTGAAAATTTTATGTTCATCTACCAAAATCATTTTGAACTGCACCAAAGATTATCTTTCTAGAAAGTGTGGTTTTCATGAGGTAGTATAGCATTGTTCTATCAAATATTTTTCCTAAAAAATTAAAGGGATCCCCCTGAAAAGAAACATTAAATAACTTTCATTTTCAAATCTCACATTTATTTCATAATAGAAATATATTCTGCAACAACTTCCAATTTTTTTTTCTATAGTAATGTATGTCTTCTATTGTTTCTTCAAGTAAATTCATTTTTATAGCAATAAATCAAAAGTGTTAGCGTCAGGAGTTTTCAGAACCCTAGATTATTAAGTTCTACTCTATCTTGAAAAAGGAAATGAACAGAGTCCAACAAAAATGAGCATAAAATCCTTATAGAATTCTTCTTTCAGGAACCAAGAATAACCTGCCACCCTTCCTGACAAATTGTCTCTGAGTCTGGGAACCAAGCATTGCACAAGGACACTGCATACTGCAGACTATTGGTTTATCAAGCACACTAATCTATTTTTGATAATTGTAGTAATGAACATTTTCACCATAATGAAATAGTTGTCCCCGATGTGAGAGTTAACACATAATTAAGATTAATCATTCAATTAATATCGAATGCTTGCTACAGTTAAGAGAAATACAAGTCAGGGTATTCTACACCAGCCTAAATTTTTTCTCATAGAGATATATTCCATAAAGATAATAGATATTTTGTGCTTGAAAGAAAATCAGAGAATTTGAAGGCTAAATAATAAGAAATTGTTTTGCTCATTTTTTTCATACAGCAAATATTGAGAATTCACACTCTCAATATTTGTGTCACTCAATATGTTGGTTTCTAGGGACACTCAAGCATCTGTTTACTCAGCATTCAGAATATATTTATTGAACATCTATATATGCATAGTACTATGCTGAGGTTTTGAATATGAGTATGGCACAGACTCTTCCATGAGAAAGCATAGAGAGAATAGGAAAAGTATACATAGTGTACCTACAGCTATAATCCAATATGTAATATGATAAATGTCAAGAAAGCTATTTTTTAAAGTGTCATGGGAATTTAAAAAGGGGAAAGAGAGCTTTCATAGAAAATAACGGGCCTAGAAATATTGCTAGACTGTGGACAGGTGTGCCTTATCCAGGGCAAGAGCATTCTATTTAGAGGTACAACATAAATTATGTCACAGAGGCAGGCACATACTCATCATGTTCATGGTGCAATGAGTATTCCAAGTCCTTCAAAAGTAGAAGTGAAGGAGGAGACAAATAGAGAAATGCTTGTGGGAAAATTAGGTAGGAAGCATTTTATGGAATTTTTCTCAGTGTAATGCTAGTAAGTCTGCAGATACTAATAGGATAAAAGGAATTGGAGAACCATTAATATTTTCTGAATATTTTTTGTTATTTATTTTATCTCTGCTGCTTTGAAAATGATACAAATTCCTCTTAAAATTGTTTTCTCACCTCACATCATGTTTTCTTCTTACCTCTCTGTTGTTCTTTCTTAGTCTTCACAAAGTATTTTCCCCATTCACCCCTTAAATATTGTTGTTTCTTCATATTCTTCCTGGACCGTCTCACCTATTCCTTTATCTATAATTACCACCACTATATTTAGAATTTTACACTATCTATTTCCAACCCAATGTTCTCCTGAGTTTTATATATGAAAGTCCATAATCAGTTCACTTGTTTGTCTCCCTTAGACCATGAACCCTTTGAGTCTTATACATTTTTTATTCTCATTGTCTAGGTATTTTAATACATGATAGATGTTCAAGACCAATTTTTGAAGGCAGGATTGGATGGATGGATGGATGGTAGCATTGTAATCATAACTGTACTTTGGGAAATTGAATTTTGCAGTAGTTGCAGAATATATCAGAAATGGCTTGAGAAAATGTTTGGACTTTTTTACTTTTGGGTTTCATTGTCCACATTACTTATTCTTTTCTTAGACTTACACAGAGATAGAACCCTATGAATTCAAAAACTCTTGCAGGAACACAGACTACATTTGCTTACACAAACACACATTTGTGATGTTCTTCCACTGCAATTCCTCTTTGGATACCATGAAATTTATAGGCCCCTGTATCATTTCCAATTCTGTTTTCCACACCCAAGAAAAGCTTATTCACCAAGTCTGTGTCTTACTTACTGTTCATATGACAATTAACCACAATTATAAGTTTACTGTCTAACAGGTAAGCAGATTGTTTTAAGTTAAGCTTTATGTTATCATCTAAAGTTAAATGATGACAAATATAGAGGTATTTTTTTCTGATTCACAGAATTATAAAGTTCTATGAAAACTTTTACTTTGGATTTTTTTGTCTTTTCCTTTCCTTGATATTTTTTGTTCCAAAACTTATTTTGTTTTGAAAAATAAATTTCTGTTGTTTACTACAAAGATGGAGAATGTTACTTTGTGATTGATATCTTAAAAGTAGAGATAATTTATTCATTTGATAAACATATGCTACACATTTACTAAGTATAAGATACTGTGACATGCCCACAATATGTGGTATTAAGAACTTCCTTAATACACTATACATAGGTCAGGCTCCTGTTTCAATCCCTAATTCAACCAGTCTCCTCTCTCCCCAAAAGCAAAAAAACAAATAATCCTAGTATATTTAGCATTGCTTTAATCAACACTATTGTAATTCGACGAGCATCTGAACACCTAGAATGTGCAACACATTGTAGTAGACATAGCATGGAAAGAGCAAATGTAGCAAAACCATTTCTCTAGGTTTAAGAGCTTACAACCAAGTACATTTTACATTTATTGAGGCTTTAGTATGTTTCAAACTCTGTTACTAGCATTTACATTTGTTAGTAAAACCCACATGAGTTAGCTACAATTTTTATCTGTACTTTTTAGGTGAAGAAACTCAGGCAGAGGTTTCTCACATAAAGTCTCACAGCTAGTAAGTAGAGGACCTAGGATTTTCATTAATGTCTTTCTGATACCTGAGACAGAATTCTCAATGAATAGTACTACACTACATTTCCTGGCAAGAGAAAGAGAGATGCATGCACAAGTAACTACAGTTCAGTAGTGATTGTGAAATATCAACAATAAAGATGTCAACAAAGTACTGTAGAAAAATAGCAGGAGGATATGTGAAGATTTCATGGAAGAAGGCTTTATTTAAATCAAGTCTCTAATAACAGTAATAGCTACAACTTTTGAGCAAGTTCAGTTTGTCAGATACTTGCGATGTTCTTTAGACACACCACTTATACCTTCACAAAGATGTTAACAAGTTATTTTACAAACAAGGAAACAAGGGCTCACCATGATCAAAAACTTGCCCAATGGTAATACACCTAAAAGTGGCAGATGTAGTATTAAGAAACCCAGCTAGACAGATTGCCCTTCCTCCTTTCCCAAGCCCTTCACTTTCATTTCCTTACACTGCTACTCATAAATATGGTATCAACTTATTTAAGCGGTGGTCAAAGAAAAAGGCATGATATTAGGGAAATTTAAGACTAGTTTTGGGAATAACTAGTCACCTTTATTTGAAGTAAAAAGGTATATTGTGCAAGAGGGTAGAAGAATAGTGAGAGATTAGATTGCGGCAGGCTAAAAACATCCAAGTTAGAACCTTTCTAGGCAAGATACATTTATAGCCGAGTATCAGAAAAGTTTGTTCAAGGATAGAGAGAGAATTCGGTAAATATTCTCCTGTAAAAATTCAGGCAAGGGATAAAGAGTGCCAAAATTAGTGATGAAAGTGGGAATTGCAATAAAAAGAACAATTTAAAAGTATTGTGAAGAGAGCATTGACAGGATTTGTCCCTGTTAACATCTTCCTGAAGCCCCTCTTTTCTAAGATTATGTACTTCCAGTTAGTAATTTTCTGATAAAAACATGTTTCAGGAGTTCCCATCGTGGCTCAGTGGTTAACGAATCCAACTAGGAACCATGAAGCTTGGGTTTGGTCCCCTTGTTCAGTGGGTCAAGGATCCGGCGTTGCCGTGAGCTGTGGTGTAGGTTGCAGACGCAGCTCGGATCCCGCGTTGCTGTGGCTCTGGCGTAGGCCGGTGGCTACAGCTCCGATTAGACCCCTAGCCTGGGAACCTCCATATGCCGCAGGAGTGGCCCTCAAAAGGCAAAAAGACAAAAAAAAATGTTTCAGTTGAATGCATCATCCTTACTTAATAATATATATGTAAATTCAAATATACCTTTGAAATATTAGTTAAAATGATAAAAATAATAACATTACAATGATTGCATGGATTGATTTAGCACATTCTTTCTTACTTTCATCACAAAGAAGTACTGGATCTACCATACGTCAAAATTCTTTACCTGACTCCACATATCCTCAGCTATCTCTTCATTTTTTCCCTTCCCTTCATATAACATTCCTCAGAATAGTCCTCTTTTTCCTCCAATTCAAAAATCTGAAGGTAGATTTTTATCCTCATCAATATATTAAAGCTATTCTTTTCAAAGTCAACAACAAACTCTAAGTTGCCAAAGACTTTGGTAGATTCTTAGCCTTTGTTTTACTAACTGTTTAGTAATATTTGACACAGTTGATCACTCATCTGCTTTCTTTACTTAGGTTCCAGGACATATAATTTTTCTGTTGTTCCTTCTCTTATATCGTTGGCTGCTCCTTCTCAGTATCATTTGCTCACTTCTCTTCCTCTTCTCAACTTCTAAATATTGGAGTTGTCTGGGAATCAATCATCATGTGTCCTTTTGCCTTCCCTATTTAGACTGAATTCCTTGATGGTATCATACAGTTCTATGCTTTTATATTTCATATTTTTTATCTTTTTGCCTTTTCTAGGGCCGCACCTGCGGCATATGGAGGTTCCCAGGCTAGGGGTCGAATCGGAGCTGTAGCCGCCAGCCTGCACCACAGCCACAGCAACATGGGATCTGAGCTGTGTCTTCGACCTACACCACAGCTCATGGCAACACTAAATTCTTAACCCACTGAGCAAGGCCAGGGATTGAACCCACAACCTCACGGTTCCTAGTCAGATTTGTTAACCACTGAGCCACGACGGGAACTCCCACTCCTATGCTTTTAAATGTCACCTGTATTTTGAAAATTTATGTAAGTAGCTGTGAGCTTTTAAATTCCAGGCTTTATATCCAGTTACCACCTTGATATCTGATAGGTATCTCTACCCCTACCTGTTCAATCACTAAGCTGTTGATTTCTATTCCCCCATTCCAAAACTTATTATTCCTACAATATTCCACCTAAAGGTAAATGCACTCAGTTGCTTAGGCTTAAACTTGGACATCATCTTTGGATTCTCTCTTTACCTTACATCTTTCCCATCAAATTCCCATCAGTTCTACCTTCAAACTGTATCTGAAATTAAAAAACAAACAAACAAACAAAAAAAACTCTTACCACTTGCACTGTTACCACTCTGGTCAAAGGCATCATCTTTCACCTTAATCACTGTGATAGTCTTCTACTTGCTCTCCCTGTTTCTGCCCTCTCCCTGTTACAGTCTTTTTTTCTACATAGCATTCAGAGTTATCCTTAAACCCAAGTCACCTTGGGCTGATCCTCTGCTCGACACTCCAATAAATTTTTGGTATCTTTCAAACATACTGCAAAATCTTTGATGCTTCTCCCATTGACTACTGAGCTGTATGTCCTCTTACCTTGAGTTAGCTTATGTCTCATTTAACCAGAAGAATACCGAAGAATGCTATGTAACTTCCAAAAGTAGGTCATGAAAGATTATATACAGCTTTCACCTTGTTCACTGGAATAATTTCTCATAGCTCTGAGCTGCCATGTAAGAAATCCAACTGCCCTGCTTTTGCTGAGCTATGGTTGACGGTCCTAGCTCCTAGCCTTCCACTCATCCCCATCAAGGTGTCAAACATATGAGGGAAGCTTTCGTGGAATCTCCAAACCATTGCATCTGCCAACTGAATGTTGAGTGACATTCATCAATGCCACATAGGCCAGAAAATTCACCCAGCCAAGCCTCTTTTGAGTTCTTGACCCCCCCAAAATTATAAAATGTAATTAAATGGTTGCTGTTTTAAATCATTAAATTTGAAGATTGATTGCTATGCAGATAAATGTAATTAGACACCATATTCAAATTAAAACTCTTTTCAATTTTTTTTTTTGTATTTTTGCCATTTCTTGGGCCGCTCCGTGGCATATGGAGGTTCCCAGGCTGGGGTCTAATCGGAGCTGTAGCCTCCAGCCTAAGCCAGAGCCACAGCAACACGGGATCCGAGCCACGTCTGAGACCTACACCACAGCTCACGGCAACGCCAGATACTTAACCCACTGCGCAAGGCCAGGGACCGAACCCGCGACCTCATGGTTCTTAGCTGGATTTGTTAACCACTGCGCCACGACGGGAACGCCTCTCTTCAATCTTAACATGGTGAAAACTATACTCCATATCAACATCTCTAACCCTGCTCCTCCACTAGGATTTCCTAACTTAATTAATGCTAACTCCATTTTTTTAAGTCTCTTAGGCCAAAAACTTGGAGTTATCCTTGATTCATTTTTTCCTCCATATTCTACCTAAGATCTTATAAATCTTCTGGGTCTATCTTCATATGATGTTCAGAATATGGCCACTTCTCACCATTTCCAATGCTACCACTCTGGTCCAAGTCAGTCATCAACCATCCATAGTAGTGCAATAATCCCTCAACTCAACTCCACCCCTGACTCTTTTAATAGAAATTTAAAACTTTAGTATTTATCTTGAAAAATTAAATTACAATTGTGATCTACTTACCTCAGGAAATACTGGAATTTTTTTTCTTCAATCGTCCTTCACTTCTCTTCCTCAAACCTTGGCAGAGTTGGTAGAATGTAGGACATGCTCTGCTCTGAGACTGGTCCATGCCCAGGTACCACTGGATAACACAAAGGCATCTGTTTACCTGCAAAGATGAGCAACTACATTGTTTCCATGGTACTGCTTTACATGTGAACAAGAACAAATAATTAGATGAGGATGGCTGTATAGGAATTCTATTAGAACCTCCTGGTGAGACTTTTTTTTTTTTTTGTCTTTTTAGCTATTTCTTGGGCCGCTCCCGCAGCATATGGAGGTTCCCAGGCTAGGGGTCGAATCGGAGCTGGAGCCACCGGCCTACACCAGAGCCACAGCAACGCGGGACCTGAGCTGTGTCTGCAACCTACACCACAGCTCACGGCCAACGCCAGATCGTTAACCCACTGAGCAAGGGCAGGGACTGAGCCCGTAACCTCATAGTTCCTAGTCGGATTCATTAACCACTGCGCCACTACGGGAACTCCCTGGTGAGACTTTTCAAGCACACATGCATGTGCATGCACACACACACACACACACACACACACACACACACACACACACACACACTCACTCACTCACTGAGAGAATGGTAACTCTGAAGTGTACCTCTTTCCCAAACTTTGGCCTCTTTCTAGACTAGAATTAACATTGTAGTGTACACAGAAAATTTAAATCTATATAGACTCTTTCTTCTAAATAAACCAGCATATTTTCCTGATTAAAATAAAATTTTTCTAAGGGAGGCAACGAAGTAAATGATACAGATTGAGCACTCGGAAAAATTAGTAGAAAACAATGAAATACATAGGACTAATAGAGGATGCCATCCCACTGTAACTTAGCATCCTTCCATTTTCATTTTATCGGAACTGTTTTAGAACACATACAAAAAGAACAAATAACACACACAATACACACTGAATCTGCTATTTATCTTACATAACTCAGATGTAATTGAAAATACTTCACTCCAGCATTTCACATAGCATTTCATAGAGAAACAAAACAAAAATTTAACTTCAGGTAGAGTTGACAAGAAAATTTTAAGCCCCAAATGAGATTTTGTGTGTGTGTTTTGTCTTGTTTTGCTTCTTTGGAACATAAATTTGGATAGGGGAAGGTTGTGTTGAAGAAAAGGATCCAGAAAAGGCAACAAATGACTTAGAAAATAATTATTGGCATCTGCTGGTCCTCTACAATGGGTTAAAAAGTTGAAATTAGTATTTTTGTTCCCTAAGCTAATTGAGACTGCACTTTAAAAGTCACACTTCGTATAATGAAGAATGAGGTCAAGTTGTGCTATGTCTGGGTGACATACAGCACAATGGAATGTCTAGACTG
Organism: Phacochoerus africanus; assembly: GCF_016906955.1. Classification (NCBI taxonomy): domain Eukaryota; kingdom Metazoa; phylum Chordata; class Mammalia; order Artiodactyla; family Suidae; genus Phacochoerus; species Phacochoerus africanus. The sequence goes on along the minus strand of NC_062560.1, from coordinate 107,600,739 downwards.
TAGGGTCTTTAGGTCTCCATGGAACTTTGGAAGCTTCATTTAACACGAATAATTTCTATGTACTTTTTGCATTAGGAACAGATGTATTTTTGCATTTCCAAGTGATCTCTGTCCTCAAATAGCAATTTTTTCATCCTTCTGAATATGCTTTTGCCCTCTCTCCTCATGTGTTTCTTGCACTATGAACTTTTTCTGCCAACATGATGTATTTTAAAAGTAAATAATTTATGGGGATTTAGGAAGGAGGAAGAATGGAGGGTTAACTGCTTACAAAAACCTGTGCTCTTGAGGTTTATTATCTGTGAACCTTTTAGATAGAATTATAGTGTTATATTCACTGAATGAATGACCTAAAAAAATCAGGTGAATAATAAAGGCTTTTTCTTCAGATTTGTAACTATAAAAGTAAATTAAATTATACACAAAAAATAAAGGAGAAATACAAATTTAGTCAGATGTGCTCACTAAACATCAAAACATACCCTAACTAGGCCAGTTCAGATTAACTTAAGAAAATTGATATTTGTCATAACTCTATAGGCTTTTAGTTTCCAAGGCCAGCATATTCTTGAAGCTGTTATTTTATCCCCCTAGCTACTAAGACTACATGCAGGGTATCTTGTATTTTGAACCTCTAGATTTCCCATAAGCTTGACCTGCATCAAAGATTATAGCATGATTCTTTCTTTACGGGTTTTTTTAATAAAAGCAATTATTAGTAAATTAAACATTAAAGAACACTATGGGTCAGATTACATACATTGGAGTAAGATTTAATAAATACCCAGCTAAATTAAAATTAATAAAAATAAAATTGGCAAGCTGTTCTTGAAAATCCACTATGTCCTTACGTAATTGCCATTTGGTGTGTCTGATTATTGTTGTATCATCTGGTTTTAGTACAGTGTGTAATTTATCACTTATTTAATTATGATGTACTGAGTTTCTACTATGTGACATACACTGTACTAGGAATTAGGGAAGCAAAGATTATGAAGTCATGTATCAAAACTTTAAAGTGCTCATAGCATCAACTCAAAAAAGTTGAATCGATTGAGGAGGCAGAGCAAGATGGCAGAGGAGTAAGAGGTCACGTTCATCTTCTCCCACAAACACATCAAAAAAACCTATCTACATGTAAAACGACTCACACAGGACATCAACTGAATGCTGGCAGAAGAACTCCAAAAAGCGCAAGAAACTCTTGACATAACTGGGTAGAACAAAAGAAAAAGAGAGAGAGAGAGAGAGAAGGAACCAGAATGGGAGGAGCATTCCTGAGAGGGAGCAGTGAAGGAGAAAAGGGAACCCACGTCCTGGGAAGCCACCTAACTGATGGAAAAATCAGCCGAGTCGGCAGGACCTCAAAGTCGCCAAGAAAAGCGCAGCAGCTGGACAGAGGAGGGCAAAGCAGAGTGAGAGCTGCACAGATCATCTGAACCACCAGCCTGGACACCACTGCCTGAGACACTCGGGCAGGGGCTGGGCACTGAGACACAGGCTCCAAAAGTCAATCCCTGGGAGAGGACTGGGGCTGGCTGTGTGGGAACAGCCTGAGGGGCTAAGGAGAAGTGTGCCACTGGCGGGAGAGTGGTAAACCATGGGCTGAGGAAGGGAATGCCATGGCAGAGGGAACCTGGGAGAAGGTCCAGGCCCGCAGGAGAGACAAGATGCCATTGTTGGGGAGGGTGAGAGGAGGAGGGACGGATGCCATAGGAAACTCCCTGTACAGAGAGTGCACATGCCCGCCGGCTCTCAGAGGGCAGGGCGGCTCTGGCACAGGCTATGGGCAGCAAGAAGCCTCTTGCTCATTTAGGGGAGATTGGGAGCTCCTTGTGCAGGTTACAGGTGGCCAGGCACCTCTTGTGTGGGCTAAGGGCATCAGGGGGCTAAGTGCAACGTGGTGCCTCTTACATGACCTACAGGTGGCAGGGACAGACTGTGGAGGTCCTCTCAGAGGCCAGAAGGAGGCATGCCTTGCCACCACTGGGGGCCTGTGAGTGGGTTCCACCTGTGATCCCAGTCACCTCAGGGGTTGGCAAAAAAGAAAAGAAGAGGGCACTGCAACCAAACACCATATGCTGTTGCTCTTACTCCCCTGGGAACACACCCACCCTGCAGTGGCCAAATGCTCTAGGTGGCACTCGGATACTTGGTCACTGTCACTTCCAAGGACCTACAATGAGAAGCAGCTGGTGCAGCACCTCCTGCATGGGCTAAGAGCGACAGGGTGCTTCTTGCATGGTCTGCACGCAGTGGGGGCAAGCTGCCGCAGTTATCCCTGATTCCAGAGGTGGGCATGGCCCACCACCACTGGAGATACCTGAACAAAAATCATTTGCAGCCCCACCCACCTCAGAGGGCACACAGAGAAGGACATTGCGATGGAACACCACCTGTTGTTGCTCTTGCTCCCTGGGAGCACATCCACCCTGCTGCTGCCAGTGCCAAACATGCTGGGCAGTGCCCAGATGCTTGATCACTGTCCCTTCCCAGGAACCTGCAACTAGGAGCTGCTTGTGCAGCACTTCCTGTGGGGGTTAAGCAGGACAAGGTGCTTCTGGCATGGTATACAGGAGGTGGGGGCAAACCACCGCAGTTATCTCTGGCTCCAGAGGTGGGAGTGGCTCCCCACCTCTAGGGGTCTGTGAACAGACACCACTTGCAGCCCCATTCACCTCAAAGGCACCACAGAGGAGGGCATTGTGCGTGAAAATCACCTGTTGGTACACTCACACCCCTGGGAACACACCCACCCTGTTGCTGCCACTGCCAAATTCTCTGGGCAGTACCCACACCCTGATTTCTGTCACTTCCCAGGATCCTGCAACTAGGAGCAGCCTATACAGCACTTCCTATCTGGGCTAAATGAGATGGGTTGCTTCATGCATGGTCCACAGGCGGCAGGGGAAAACCACTGCAGTTATCACTGACTCCAGAGATGGTCATGGCCTGCTCCCAATAGGGGTCCCTGAACATGCACAACCTACTGTTCCAATAACCTCAGAGGAGGGCATTGCAATCAAACACAAGCTGTTGTTGCTCTCACTCCCCTGGGAACTCACGCACTCTGATGCTGCTTCTGCCAAATGCTCCAGTCACCTTGAAGATTGTCCTCAAGCTTATTACCACTTCCCAGGGCCCTGAAACTAGGAGCAGCCTGTGACACCTTCTTGCAGGTCCTTGCTGCTGTTGAGAGCCCAATGACCAGGCACTGACTGATGACCCTACCCATTGCCTCCTTCTCTCTGAAAACACACTGAGCATCCTGGGAATAACAGCCTGCTCACACTGAAGAAACAGACAGCAAATATTCAAACTTCCACACCGAAAATAAATAGTAACCCCCCCCCAAAAAATACAAAGGGATATTCTTGCATAGAAGTAGCCTTACATGACTACAGTTTGGCTTCCCCAAACTCACAGAAAAAGAAAAACACAAGTAAGATGAAGAAGCTCAGAAACCATTGCCAGTTAAAGCAATAGGAAAATTCACCTAAAGCAGTCAACAATGAACAGACCTCTGCAGGCTGACATTGAGTTGAAAAGGGAGATAGGGAAAATACTGAAGGAATTAAAAGAGTATAGGAACAGTAATGCAGATTCCTTTAGAAAGGAACTAGAAAATATAAGGAGGAGCCAAGAAAAATTAAAAATTCATTTGTGGAGATACAAAGTGAACTAAAGACAATAAAGACCAGAATGAATAATGCAGAGGAACAAATTAGTGACGTGGAAGATAGAATAATGGAAATCACCCAAACAGGACAGTAGACAGAAAACCAAACGAAGAAACATGAAAGCAATATAAGAGACCTATGGGATAATATAAAGTGGGATAATCTATGCATAATAGGAATTCCAGAAGGAAAAGAAAAAGAAAAGGGGATTGAAAATATATTTGAAGAAATTATGGCTGAAAACTTTCCAAATCTAAAGGATACTGAGTTCAAGATACAGGAAGCACAGAGGGTCCCCCCAAAAAGTTGAACCCAAACAGGCCCACACCAAGATATATTGTAATAAAAATGGCAAGAGTTAAAGAGAAGATTCTGAAGGCAGCATGAGAAAAGCAAATCATTAATTATAAAGGAACCCCCATAAGCCTATCAGTTGATTTCTCTACAAAAACATTACAGGCCAGAAGGGAGTGGCAAGATATATTTAAAGTGCTGAAATGAAAATACTTGCAACCTAGAATACTCTATCCAGCAAGAATATCACTTAAAATAGAAGGGGAAAGAAAGAATTCCTCCAACAAACCAAAGCTAAAAGAGTACAGCAATACAAAACCCATTCTAAAATAAATACTGAAAGGGCTTTTTTAAATTAAAGAAAAAAAAAAAAGAAAAAAAGAACTAGGATGGAGGAAACCACAATTGGAAAGCAGTCACTTAAATAAGCCAGCATACAGATCTAAATATGAAGACATTAAAAAAAAAAGCCATCAAAATCATAGAATGTGGGGAAGGAAAGTAAGAAAATATTGATTATTTTTTATTTTAATGATGTGTTTGAGCCTATATGACTATCAGGCTAAAGCAAGTAGATATACAAAGGGGTTAACATACTTAAAAAACAGGGCAACCACAAATCAAAACCAAGCATTACATTCACAAAAAATGAAAAGTACTCAAGCATAAAGTAAATGGAAGCCATCCAATCAAAAAAAGAAAAGAAGAAAACAGAAACATAGAATCAACTGGAAAACAAGGTTTAAAATGGCAATAAATAAATATCAATAATCACCTTGAATGTCAATGGACTGAATGCTCCAATCAAAAGACACAGAGTGACTGAGTGGATAAAAAAGCAAAAGCCTTCAATCTGTTGTATACAAGAAACTCACCTTAGGGCAAAGGACACATATAGATTGAAAGTGAGGGGATGGGAAAAGATATTTCATGCCAATGGACAAGACAGGAAAGCAGGAGTTGCAATACTCCTATCAGAAAAAATAGACCTTAAAATGAAGGCGATAAAGAAAGACAAAGAAGGACACTATTTAATGGTTAAAGGATCCATCCAAGAATAGGGTATTACAATCATCAATATATATGCCTCTAATATAGGAGCACCGAGATACCTACAACAAATACTAACAGACATAAAAGGAGAAATTGATGGGAATACAATCATAGTAGGAGACTTTAACACCCCACACACATCCATGGACAGATCCTCTAGACAGAAAATCAGTAAGGCAACAGAGATCCTAAAGGACACAATAGAAAAGTTAGACTTAATTGACATTTTTCAGGACATTACATCCAAAAAAATCAGAGTATACATTCTTCTCAAGTGCACATGGACCATTCTCAAGAATTGATCAAATCCTGGGATACAAAGCTAACCCCAACAAATTTAAGAGTGTAGAAATTATTTCAAGTATCTTCTCTGACCACAATGGAATGAAACTAGAAATCAACCAAAGGAAAAGAAAGGAGAAAAAACTGACTACATGGAGACTAAACAACATGCTACTAAAAAATCCATGGGTCAATGAGGAAATTAAGAACGAAATTACAAAATACCTCGAGACAAATAATGAAGACACGACCACTCAGAATCTATGGGATTCTGCAAAAGCAGTGCTCCAAGGGAAATTCATAGCAATACAGGCCTTCCTCAAAAAAGAAGAAAAATCTCAAATACACAACTTAACCCACCACCTAAATGAATTAGAAAAAGAACAACAAACAAAAGGTAAAGTCAGCAGAAGGAAGGAAATCATAAAGATCAGAGAGGAAATCAATAAAATAGAGATTAAAAAAATAGAGAAAAAACAATCAAACAGAGAGCTGGTTCTTTGAAAAGGTAAACAAAATTGACAAACCTCTGGATAGACTAACCAACAAGAGGCGAGAAAAAACTCAAATAGACAAAATAAGAAATAAAAAGAAGTCACAACAGATCCTACAGAAGTACAAAAAACCATGAAAGAATACTGTGAACAATTGTATGCTAACAAATTTGACAACCTAGAAATGGACAACTTTCTAGAGACTTAGAGCCTGCCAAAACTGAATCAAGAAGAAACAGATCAACCGAACAGACTGATCACTAGAAATGAAATTGAATATGTCATGAACATACTCCCTGTAAATAAAAGTCCATGACCAGATGGCTTCACAGGTGAATTCTTCCAAACATCCAGAGGAAATTATCCCCATCCTCCTTAAACTTTTTCAAAAGGTTGAAGAAGAAGGAACACTCCCAAAGACATTCTATGATACCACCATCACCCTAACTCCAAAACCAGACAAAGATACCAACAAAAAAGAAAACTATAGGCCAATATCTTTGATGAATTTAGACGCAAAAATTCTCAACAAAATTTTAGCCAACTGAATCCAATAACATATAAAAAAGATCATACACCATGACCAGGTGGGGTTCATCCCAGGTTCACAAGGATGGTTCGACATATGTAAATCAATCAATGTCATACACACATTAACAAAAGAAAAGTCAAAAACCACATGATCATCTCAATAGATGCAGAAAAAGCATTCGACAAAGTCCAACATCCATTCATAATCAAAACTCTCACCAAAATGGGTATAGAGGGAACATACCTTAACACAATCAAAGCCATTTATGACAAACCCACAGCAACTCAGTGGAGAAAAGCTGAATGCCTTCCCACTAAAATCTGGAACAAGACAAGGATGCCCACTCTCACCACTGTTATTCAACATAGTATTGGAAGTCTTAGCCACAGCAATCAGAAAAACAAAAGAAATAAAAGGCATCAAAATAGGAAGACAAGAGGTGAAACTGTCACTGTATGCAGATCACATGATACTATATATAGAAAACCCTACCGACTCAACCCAAAAACTACTTGAACTGATCAGCAAATTCAGCAAAGCAGCAGGATATAAGATTAACATTCAGAAATCAGTCTCATTTATGTACACTAAAAATGAAATATTAGAAAATGAAGACAAAAATAAAATACTCTTTAATATTACACCCAAAAACATCCATGCTCCTGGGTTGGAAAAGTTAATACTGTCAAAATGGCCATACTACCCAAATCAATCTACAGATTCAATGCAATCCCTAACCAATGACACATGACATTTCTCACAGAACTAGAACAAACAATCCAAAAATGTACATGGAACCACAAAAGACCCAGAATTGCCAAAGCAATTCTGAGGAACAAAAACCAAGCAGGAGGCATTACTCTCCCAAACTTCAGGCACTATTGCAAAGCCACAGTCATCAAGACAGTGTGGGATGGGTACCAAAACAGACAGACAGAACAATGGAACAGAATAGAGAACCCAGAAATAAACCCAGACACCTATGGTCAATTAAACTTTGACCAAGACGGCAAGAACATCAAATGAGAAAAAGACAGTCTTTTCAGGAAGTACTGCTGGGAAACCTGGACAGCTGCATGCAAATCAATGAAACTAGAACACTCCCTCACACCATGCATGAAAATAACCTCAAAATGGCTGAGAAACCTAAGTATAAGACAAGACACCATCCAACTCCTGGAAGAGAACATAGGCAAAACATTCTCTGACATCAACCTTATGAATATTTTCTCATGTCAGTCTCCCAAAGCAACAGAAATAAAAGCAAAAATAAACCCATGGGACCTAACCAAACTGACAAGCTTTTGCACAGCAAAGGAAACCAAAAGGAAAACAAAAAGACAACTTACAGAATGGGAGAAAGGGTTTCAAAGGATGCAATGGACAAGGGCTTAATCTCTAGGATATACAAGCAATTTATGCAACTCAACAAAAAAAGCCAACAACCCAATTGAAATATGGGCAAAGGACCTGAATAGACATTTCTCCATGGAAGATATACAGATGGCCAACAAGCACATGAAAACATGCTCAGCATCCCTGATTACTAGAGAAACGCAAATCAATATTACCGCAAGATACCACCTCACACCAGTCAGAATGGCCATCATTCATAAGTCCACAAATAACAACTGCTGGAGGGGCTGTGGAGAAAAGGGAACCCTCCTGCACTGTTGGTGGGAATGGAAGCTGGTACAACCACTATGGAGAACAGTGTGGAGGTACCTTAGAAATCTATACATACAACTACCATATGACCCAGCAATCCCACTCTTGGGCATATATCCGGACAAAACTTTCTTTGAAAAAGACACATGCACCCGCATGTTCACTGCAGCACCATTCACAACAGCCAAGACATGGAAACAACCCACATGTCCATCGACAGAAGATTGGATTAGGAAGAGGTGGTATAGATACACAATGGAATACTACTCAGCCCTAAAAAACAGCAAAATAATGCCATTTGCAGCAACATGGATGGAACCAGAGACTCTCATCCTGAGTGAAGTAAGTCAGAAAGAGAAAGACAAATACCATATGATATCACTTATATCTGCAATCTAATATATGGCACAAATGAACCTTTCTGCAGAAAAGAAACTCATGGACTTGGAGAATAGACTTGTGGTTGGCAAGGGGGAGGGGCAGGGAGTGGGATGGATTGGGAGCTTGGGGTTAATAGATGCTGACTATTGCCTTTGGAATGGATTAACAATGAGATCCTGCTGTGTAGCACTGGGAACTATGTCTAGTCACTTATGATGGAGCCTGGTAATGTGAGAAAAAAGAATGTATACATGTATGTGTAACTGGATCACCATGCTGTACAGTAGGAAATAAAATAATGCATTGGGAAATTTTTAAAAAAGAATTCTCTCTTTAATTTTTTCCATTTTAATTATGATATATCTTGGTGTGGGACTCTTGGAGTCATGCGCTTCCTCTCTCTGAATATGTTTCCTTCTTCAGGTTCGGGAATTTTCTTAGCCATAATTTCATCAAATACATTTTCTATTACTTTTTGTCTCTCTTCTCCTTCTGGGACCTGTATAGGACGAATGTTTGTATGCATGACGTTGTCCCAGAAGTCCATTAAGCTATTTTCATTTTTTTAAATTGCTTTACTTTTTAATGTTCTGATTGTTTGATTGCCATTTTTCTATTTTCCAGGTCACTTACATCATCTAATCTGCTGTTAATTCCAACCAGTGTATTTTTCATTTCAGTGATTGTATTCTTAATCTCCGATTTGTTCTTTTTTATATTCTCTAGTACTTTGTTAAAATTCTCAATATGTTCATCTATTCTTTCCCCAAGTTCAGTTAGAATTCCTATTACTACTCCTATTACTGCTGTTTTGAACCCTTTATCAGGTACAATATTTATCTGTTTCATTAGGGTTTTTTCAGTTTTTTTTTTTCATTTGAAACATATTTCTTTGTCTTCTCATTTTGTTTCACTCTCTCTTTCTTTGAAATCATGTGAAATAGTTACCTAACTCAAACTTGAGGGTATGTCCTTGTATGCGAGTGTCTCTGTGCAGTCTGCATGAGCACAGTGGCTTTGATGGGAGAACTGGATCTGAAGTGAGTGCAAGCATGTTGGGTGCAGTAGCAGCAGCTGCCTTGATGGGAGGCAGGGTTGGAGTTGTGGGACTAGAGATAGAACCAGGTGTAAGCCAGGGCTTCTACTATGCTCAGTGGCTATCACTACTCTATCAAGGGCACAGTTCAGGCCAAAGAGTTGGAGAAGGAGCCCTGAAGGAGCTGGTTTCTCCTGGGTGCGATAGCACTTTCTGCCTTGGTTTGGGGTATTGCCAGGGCCTAAGTTCTTAGGGCTGCAATCTTCCACCAGGATAATTATTATAAAATAATATCTTTATTATATAATTTTATGAATATCTGTTATAGTTATAAGTCACGTAGGACTTATAGGTAACATATTATTTAATTTCTCATGAGTTCTACTTGTTTTGTGAAACTTTCATTACCACATTGACTTACTGTGACTTTATAGTATCTGTTTTGTACAGCATATTAGGCATTTAACAGTTATTTATTTTTCTTTTTACTGCCGTACCTGAGGCATATGGAAGTTTCTGGGCTAGGGATTGAATCAGAGCTGCATTTGCAGGCCTACACCACAGCCATGGCAACATCAGATCAAAACCGCATCTGCAACCTATGCCACAGCCTGAGGCAACGCCAGATCCTTAATCCACTGAATGAGGCTAGGGGTCAAACTTACATCCTCATGGACACTATGTTGGTTTCTTAACCTGCTGAGCCACAACAGGAATTTCAATTTTATGTTTATCTTTTTATTTAGATGCTCGATGAAAGTAGGGATCTTATGTTTTTCCTCTATATATTACTAGAGCTTGGTTTGGGTGCCCAAATTAGGACTAGGCAAATATTTGATAATATCATTTCTGCAAATTTAGCTTCTTGAGATCAAGAACTGTATTTTGTATGTAAACACCCCTCCCTATTCTTATCATACTCCTACCTGGGTATGTAATAGTTGTTTAGAACATCTTTATTTAATACCTGATAAATAAAAATGTAGCCAATATATTTATTATACTCAAATGAAGAAAATACCTCTTTTGCATTAAAGGTCACATTACCAACTAGGGAGTTATATAACAATAGCAATAAGAACAATACTAGCCAACGCTTATCATCAGGCACTGCTGTAAACACTGTGAATATAAACTCATAATTCTCACAACAAGTTAGTAAGACAGAATTACAGATATCTCTAATTTTATACATTAAAATCATATGAAAGAATTAAGTAACTTTCCCAAGGTCACACAGGTATTGAGTTTGTAAGGCCTGAGTTCTAACATAGGCTTCTAGGTTTTATGCTCTTAATCCCTATACTCTGCTGTCTCAGATGTACATTTTAAATGAAGTGCATCTGATATATGAATATTCTGTATAGTTTTACCATTTAAAAGGTCTTATAGACATACAGAACCAAGAAACCAAATATCATGGATTTTAGAAGATATATTTTAAAAGTAACGAGTACTGATTCTCAAAGGAGATCAGATAAAACTCTCCAAACTTCTAAATTATCATAATATAACAGGGTTCTCTTTATAATACCCAACTGTATGTTATAAATGCCATTACGGTTACCAAGAAAACAAAGAACATGCAATGTTTTATATCTGGATTGATTAGAGCAATGCATGAATCAAATAAATAGAAAATTACATATGATAGAGATAAGTTTTAACATTACTGCAATTTGAGAAAGGAGGTGGTAATTTTTAAGCTTGTAAAGTAGCACTCTGTAATACTATATGAACTTTGTCCAAAGTTAGGAGTGAAAAAATACTTTAAATAAAGTTAGATACATGTCTCAGTCCTCAAAATTTTCACCGAGGTTGTGGGAAAATCAATCTCAGTCATTATTGAGACTCTGCCCCCAGGGGTATGCCAGCCTTCAGATGTATAATACTGGAAAGGGGGGTGGAGAGATTTCTATAATTTGATTTGTTATGAGCCCTATTATTTCCTTTATTGTCCAAGACTACAAGGACCCCTTCACAACAAGGAGTTATCTGCCTCCATGCTTCACTATGTGCACCATTGCTTTTGAACACTGCTACAGAATATGTTTACACAGATTATACAACCTACCAAACTTTGTCCCAGTTCCAATTTCCAGGAATCTCTCATGTCTTTTTTTCCAGTCTATATCAGTTAGATCTTGCAACATAACAAACCTACTGAAAATTTCGTGGCTTAAAAAAACAGCCATTTTCTTTAGCTCCAGATTCTGTGGGTCAACTGAGAAATCTTTTTTTTTCTTTTTTAAAAATTTCCCAATGCATTATTTTATTTCCTACTGTACAGCATGGTGATCCAGTTACACATACATGTATACATTCTTTTTTCTCACATTACCAGGCTCCATCATAAGTGACTAGACATAGTTCCCAGTGCTACACAGCAGGATCTCATTGTTAATCCATTCCAAAGGCAATAGTCAGCATCTATTAACCCCAAGCTCCCAATCCATCCCACTCCCTGCCCCTCCCCCTTGCCAACCACAAGTCTATTCTCCAAGTCCATGAGTTTCTTTTCTGCAGAAAGGTTCATTTGTGCCATATATTAGATTGCAGATATAAGTGATATCATATGGTATTTGTCTTTCTCTTTCTGACTTACTTCACTCAGGATGAGAGTCTCTGGTTCCATCCATGTTGCTGCAAATGGCATTATTTTGCTGTTTTTTAGGGCTGAGTAGTATTCCATTGTGTATCTATACCACCTCTTCCTAATCCAATCTTCTGTCGATGGACATGTGGGTTGTTTCCATGTCTTGGCTGTTGTGAATGGTGCTGCAGTGAACATGCGGGTGCATGTGTCTTTTTCAAAGAAAGTTTTGTCCGGATATATGCCCAAGAGTGGGATTGCTGGGTCATATGGTAGTTGTATGTATAGATTTCTAAGGTACCTCCACACTGTTCTCCATAGTGGTTGTACCAGCTTCCATTCCCACCAACAGTGCAGGAGGGTTCCCTTTTCTCCACAGCCCCTCCAGCAGTTGTTATTTGTGGACTTATGAATGATGGCCATTCTGACTGGTGTGAGGTGGTATCTTGCGGTAATATTGATTTGCGTTTCTCTAGTAATCAGGGATGCTGAGCATGTTTTCATGTGCTTGTTGGCCATCTGTATATCTTCCATGGAGAAATGTCTATTCAGGTCCTTTGCCCATATTTCAATTGGGTTGTTGGCTTTTTTTGTTGAGTTGCATAAATTGCTTGTATATCCTAGAGATTAAGCTGACTGAGCAATTTTTCACATCTGTTTGTCTGTTTATCTTTCCTTAGCTCTATCACATATCCATGATCAGTTAGTTGGTTGGATAATTACTGTTTGATCTAAAATTACCTCACTCACATGTAAGATAGTCAACAAGCTGTTTATTAGAGTGCACTCTTTTTTTAAATACAGTTTCTTCATCCTCCAAAAGCATAGTTCAGCCATCATCAAAAAGTCTACCAATGATAAGTGCTGGAGAGGGTGTAGAGAAAAAGGAACCCTAGTACACTGTTGGTGGGATTGTAAATTGGTGCAACCACTGTAGAAAACGGCATGGAGATTCCTCAGAAAACTAAAAATAGGACTACCATTTGATCCAGCAATCCCACTCCTGGGCATCTATCCAGAGAAAACCATGACTTGAAAAGACACGTGTACTCCAATGTTCATTGCAGCACTCTATATAATAGCCAAGACATGGAAACAAGCTAAATGTCCATTGACAGAGGAATGGATAAAGAAGATGTGGTATATATATGCAATGGAATATTACTCAGCCATTAAAAGGAAAGAAATAACAGCATTTGCAGCAACATGGATGGACCTAGAAATTATCATGCTAAGTGAAGTCAGTCAGACAGAGACACCAACATCAAATGCTATCACTCACATGTGGAATCTAAAAACAGGACACAATGAACTTCTTTGCAGAACAGATACTGACTCACAGACTTTGAGGGACTTATGGTTTCCAAATGAGACAGGTTGAGGAGTGGGAGGATGCACTGAGGGTTTGGGATGGAATGCTGTAAAACTTGGTTGTGATGATTGTCGTAAAACTATAAATGTAATAAAATTCATTGAGTAACTTTAAAAAAAAGCATAGTTCAGGATTCTTCATATAGCATTCTCAAGGTTCTAAGTGCAGCAAGAAATCCATTGCAAATGAAACAGTTCTTTCCAACTTTCTGCTTGTTTCATGATTGCTAACTCACTCATAGAAAACATGGCCATCATATATTCAGGAGCTGTAAAACAGCTCGGCCATTTCACCTAGGAGCTGCAACTTTATATACATATTATCACAATTGACTACAGAGTAATCAATGGCAATCCTTCTTTCATCAGTGAAATTGTATAAGGGAAACATATTTTAAAAAATTAACAGATGAGGACGAAAAGATGGGGCTCACTCTCCCATTAGCTCCCAATAAAGAGTAGTTCTCATAGCTCCCTAGGAGGGGTGGCCTGCCAGCATTTCTAATCCACTAAAACTCCAAGTTGAATATTCTAAATTCCTGTTGGGTGCAGCTAAGAGGTAAGGGGCTCCATTTCTTCACCCAGCCCTTACCATAGGACAGAGTACTCCATGTATAAAAGGCACTTGTAAAGCAGAAGTTCCTTGACAGAAGAGGAAAGCCAAAAAGACCAGAAGCTACCACTCAGCCTAGTGCCCAGAGTAGTGGCTCAGAAATTTTCTTTAAGGGGAGGGGCATTCAATAATAAATAGAACTCTGAAGGTCTATCCAAAGGATAAATGAAAACCTAAGGACATTCTCAAAAACAATAACTTCTCTTGATTATGAGCAACAAGCCAAACCTAGGCCACTTAGTTCACCAGAAAAACCAAGGGAAGAGACAACCAAGAAGAGCCCACCCAAATGAGAAAAAAACTTGAAAGACTGGCCTTAAAACCTACACCTGTACAAAATTAGCTGTAAGAGATTGTTGAGAAATTTATGTCCCGGGGCATTGTCAAATCCACTTGAGAAATCAGACAGTAGTTAGTGGATCCTAACAGGTGTGGTGTAATACCAAATGAAGTAGATTGTTTAAGAGAGAGATCAAAGAAAGATACAGAAAGTCCTGCTAAAATAACAGAGCAGGGTGTGACTGATAAGGGTATAGTATCTGGAATATATAAAGTACCCTTACATCTCAACAATAAATACAAATAATCCAATATTAAAACACAGGCAGAAGATGTGCATGAACTTTTCTCTGAAAAAGAAATACAAATGGAGAGTGAGTACATCAAAAGATGCTCAACATCATTAGTCTTTAGGAAAATGGAAATGAAAACAAATTGAGATATTACTGCTTACCAATTGGGATGGCTATCACAAAATGGACAATAATAATTGGTGGTGAGGATGTACATAAATTGATTACTGAAAGGATATATATGGTATATCCTCTGTGGAAATTAAGTGGGCAGTTTCCCAAATAAAACAGACCAAATGATCCGGAAATTATACTACTAGGTATATACCCAAGAGTAATGAAAGTACATGCCCTTACAAAGTTATGTGCAGGAATGTTCATAGCATTATTCATAATAACCAAAAAGTGGAAATAATTCTAAAGTCCATCAACTGATGAATGGATATACAAAATGTTATATTTCCATACAATGGGATGTTTTTCAGTCATATAGAACAATGAAATACTCTTACATGTTATGGCTGAACCTATAAAACAGTATTCCCAGTTAAATAAGCCAGATACAAAAGGGCACACATTGTATGATTTTGCTTATATGAAATGTCCAAAAGAAGCAAATCCATAGCACAGAAATTAGATTAGTGGTTGTAAGGGGATGGATGTAGGTGGCAACTGGCAGTGGTGATGGCTAATAGGTAAGGGTTATTTTGGGGGAAATGAAAAGATTCTGGAATTAGTGTTAATGATTGCATAACCTTGTAAATATACTGAAAACCACTGAATCAAACACTTTAAAATGGTCAGTTTTATAAGATAGGAATTACATCTTAATAAAAATTGAAAAAATCCAGACTTCCTCAGGTAACTATTTTATATCAAGGTAGGAAAATTATGTGATTTTAGTTTAGTTTGCTTAATAGACATTGAGCAAAGGGGGAGTAATTTGCTGCAATAAATCAAGGGGGAAAGTTGTCCGAAGATCCTTTTCCAGTAGACTGTTTTCTTTAAAATAGACTTTCACTAACTGTAGTCTTGTTTTTAAGTTCTATGACTCTTATGTATTTTTATAATAGGTAATCACTTCTCATCTCAATGATAATATGATTACAGTGCTTTTGTGAAATCTTTATATACTTCATCATTATTATTATATTTTTAAAATGTCAGGATAGTGGTTTTAATAACTTTACCATTTACTTGGGAATAATGAATCTAAGATGGGTCATTTTCTGAATATGCAAACATGGTTATCTTCATGTTCATTTTCACATTCCTTTTCAAATGAAAGAATTATTCTCTGTTCAGTTTAATTACTATATTTCAATCTCAAGAGAATATTATTCATTTTCATTCAGATTAGAACTGAGTTGTTCAATTCAGATGCAGAAAATAACTAAGTCTCTGAATATTCTGGAGAATGCACCAGAGCAAATATTAGGAAGCACAATGGATTTCCAATCTCTTTCCATTTATCTCTACTTTGAGGGAAGAACCTCCAGATACAAATAACCTGTAGACTTATGATCTCAGTCATTATATTTGGAACTCTATTTGGACTTAGCATGTATTTCTTTGCACAGTGCATCTGGTTTCTATCATTTTATTTTGTAACTTACAAAAGAAAGAAATAATCTATGTCACAATAACAGACTGGAGCTCTTCAAAATTATCAAAGTAGTGGAAGATATGAAAAAAATGAGAAATTGTGACAGATTGGAGATTAAGTTTAAGATGGAATCTTGAACAAAATGTTAGAACTTTAGAGTTTAGTTGAAACTGTAGTGAAACTGAAGTTAACTTTTGCAGCTTATTAATCACATTATACCGATGTTAATTTTTGGTTTGGATAATTTTACTATTGTTATGGTAGATCTTCATCTTAGGGGAAGTTGGGTGAGGGAAATGTAAAACTTCTTTAGGATTTTATCATTTTTCCATAAACCTAAAATTCTTTCAAAATAAAAAGGAAAACAGCAGCAGCAACAAGAACGGGAACAGCTATAACCTCTCAAAGTTAAAGGTTTAGAATCAGATTAATTAACCCAAACTTACTTTAGGAATTAACTCACTACATTTAAGCTAATTCCACTCTAAAAACACAAGGTGGATGATTTTTTAAAAGTATAGTCACATCATATTGTTCATCTTAACTATACCTACCAAAAATGCATAACAACTTGTGTCTGCAATGATTGATACTAATTAAAGAATTGATCAAAACAGTTAGTCCATAGTCCATTGGTGTAATTCACAGTTACAGGCATACATTAGTCTCAGAAAAAAAAAAAGAATTTCCCTTCTTCCCTTTGCCTATTATGTTTTTTAATGAGCTTTATGGTTCCTCCTCTGTCTCTCTCATTAATATAATTCATAGTTTTTTTAAATTCTGGGACATTTTTCAGTAATAATAGAGAATATTCACCATTTGCTTCTTTATGTATCTTAACTAACTCATAAGTTATTGTATCTTCTCTTCCTTTTCCTTGCACTCTTCCTTTAATTTTTACAGCTCTTGTTGTTCTTGTAAGAAATGTTAAAAAATATGTACTAATGCAACAGCTAATGGTATTGAGAACTAAGACTATAAAGTATGTTTAGCAAAATCAAGCAGTTAAGTGGGACAGTGTGGGTAGTAAAAGCAATCTAAAAGACTCAGCTCAGTATTAGGAATAAGGAAATAATAACTGAATTGGGCTTTTAGTGTTCTTGCATTTTGATATAAAAAGATTTGTTAATGTCATCAAAAATTTTTAAATGAAATATTAACAATCAAAATCATAAGTGAATCCAATAATAATAATATACAAGAATCAAGTTTAATTACAAAATTGTAAGGATGGTTGATTATTTTAATCATTAAGAAATATATGAACAAAGGTCATTGCATTAACAAATTAAGTAAAGAAAACCATATTGTTATATCTTTAAATACTAAAATGGCATTTAATAGAATTCCAAAACCAATTCCTAGTATGAGTCAATAAAATAGGACTAGTGACCATGAAAAATACTATTTATGAAAAGGCAACATCAAATATTATTTCAGTTGAAGAATACTGAAGCCAATTCAATATATTAGAAATAAGTCAATGAGATTGGCTAACATGCCAATAAGACTTGTTATAGTTTTTCCAAGATGAGACTGAAAAAATTAGCATAAATACTAGAAACCAATTAACATATTCCCCTTATTTTTCTTGACTTAATTATTGATCTAGACAAGAAAGTCTACCTAAAAAATTATCAAAGTGGATAATGTAATTTAGGAAGATTTCCAGGTACAGGATAAAAAAAAGTATAATGGGCAGAAATGCTTGCAGATCATACATGCTATAAGGGTTTACTATCAAGAATATATAACAAATTCTACTAACTCAACAATAAAAAGTCTATGATCCATTTTAAAAAGGGCAAAGAATTTGAATACCTATTTCTCCAAATAATTTCTATATAAGTGGTAATTAAAATGCACAGAAAGATGAAATGAAATCAACATCAGTAGCCATCATGGCAGTGCAAATAAAAATCACCATGTGATACAACTCCATACCCACTGGGTTGGCAGATAAATAAGACAGACAATAATAAGTGTTGATGAAGATGTGGGGGAATTGGAACCCTCACACATTCCTGGTGCAGCCTGTGTGGAAAAGAGTTTAGCAGTCCTCAAACATTTAAACATAAAGTTACGCTATGGCTCAGCAGTTCCACTCCTAAGTATATATTCAAGAGAAATGAAAACAAAGGTCCACACAAAGACTCACATGAATGTTCACAGCCAAATTGTTAATAATAGCCAAAAATTGGAAAAAAACTCAAACGTCCATCAATTTAACAACAGGTAAATAATATGTGGTCTATCCATAAAATATAATGCTGTTTATCAACAAAAAGAAAGAGAATACTGACGTGTGTTGCAATATGGATGGCCTTTGAAAACATGCTAGGTGAAAGATGCCAGTCTCAAAATACAAGCTATTATCCAATTCAATTTACATGAAATGTCCAGAATAGGCAAATCCATAAAGACGGAAATTAGATTAGTGTGTGTCAAGGATTGAGGGGACAGAGGGATTGGAAATAATTGCTAATGGGTATGTGTTTTCTTTCCGGGGAATGGTTTTTTATAGTTAGTGGTTATAGTTGAACATCTTTGTTAATACTGTAAAACCTCTGGATTTAATACTTTAAAGTGGTAAATTGTATGGTATGTGAATACTGTCTCAATAAGGATTATTTAATTAAATTAAAAACAAATTTTATAGAAACACATAAAAATATGAGAACTAGTGGGAACGAATAGCATTTCCTGTATATGGGGGATGTTAATAGTATGAGCACCTCCATTTATTCCAATGAATATATAAATTTACTCATTCAAATTTTTAGAATTGGATTAAATGATATAAAATTTATACAGAATAAATATCATCAAATGCTTGGAATATTATACTAAAATTAATAGTGCAGTAGTAGTGATATAAGACCTACATCAGATAGTAAGCTTACACTAAAGTCAGATGGATAAGAATAGACAAATAGACTAGTTGAGAGCATAACTGTCCAAATAGATCTAAGAGAAAATGTGACAAAGTTGGCATTTAATTCAGCTGACAAATCAGAATTTATTTAATAAATGCTGCTGGAAAATGACCATTAATTTGAGAAAAAAGTGTACTACTTGACATAATAAAAAAATCCATATGGAATAAAGCAAAATAATAAAATAATGGAAACAGTTTGCAATAACTTAGGAAATAAGTTATTCCACATTCATGTTACCATGGAGTGGAGAATATCTTCTTAATATAGATTGGAAAATAGAAGCAATTACAAAATGATTAATAAACTCAATTACCTAATTGTTTGGCAAAGGATATCATAAACAAAATCAAATAAATAACAAACTATAGGTAGTTTCTCAGATAAAATACAGGAATCTCAGTTAAATTTGAATTTATGATAAGCAATAATTTAAAAAATATAATGTCCCCAGTATTTTCTAAACTCTCTGACTAACTATGGGTTAATATGACTAATCGCAAAATGATATTGTGCTTAATGAGGAAAAGACTAATAATTATCAAATAGAAATGTGTATAAAGGTTACAAACACCCAATTCAGAGACAAAAATTGTAATGCAAATATTCATATGAAAAGAGACCCAATCTCATCAGGGAAATTAAAATTAAAACAACCATGTAATTACCTGTTATTTTTTTAAACACCTGATGGTAAAATTAACAAGGATAATAATATCCAGTATTGGCAGAGATATGAGAAAAGGCACTCTCATTATTGATGCTGGGATTGTGAAATGCTACAACTTTTTTAAAAAGCAGTATCCCAAAATCTATTAAAATAAGTATATGCATATTGTTTGGCCCAATGATCACTTTTTCGAGAATCTCACAGAAAAACAAAAACACTAATATGTATGTGTATGTGTATGTACATGTGTGTGTGAGAGAGAGAGAATAGAGAGAATTAGCAGATGTAAGGGTGTGAATGAAGGCACATCAAATTTTTTAAATTGATTACTTCAGGAGGAAGGAATTAGAGGGTGAAGAAGAAGAGGATATTATACCTGCAAATGGAAATTAAATTTCAAAAATACAGAAGGGTATTAAAATAAAACTTTTTTTTAAAGCCACCGCTTTTTGGAGTTCCCGTCGTGCCTCAGTGGTTACCGAATCCGACTAGGAACCATTAGGTTGCGGGTTCGATGCCTGGCCTTGCTCAGTGGGTTAACGATCTGGCGTTGCCATGAGCTGTGGTGTAGGTCACAGACGCGGCTCGGATCCCGCGTTGTTGTGGCTCTGGTGTAGGCCAGCGGCTACAGCTCCGATTAGGCCCCTGGCCTGAGAACGTCTATATGCCGCGGGAGCAGCCCTAGAAAAGGCAAAAATGACAATAAATAAATACATAAATAAAGCTACTACTTAACAACATTACCAGTCCCCACTATTTAGTAGTCATTTCTTTTGTTTTTCTGGGGATTATGTAAACTCTAAATACACTCTTATACCCCTATTCTTTAAGTGAAAATTTAAAGAGTATTTAAATATAATAAATTAATCTCAATTGGTAGTCCAATCTCCCCAAAATCTGTTAGATAATTTTGTTTTTATAGTTCTTCTGTTGATTATTTTTACAAAGCCCTATTTCTTAATTTGTTGATCTTAAATTATAGCCATCGATCTCCCTCCCCATTAAGTCAGAGTGAAAGTACAATCTTCTTCCTCCCCTTTACATCCTAACTTGAGTTAACATAAATAACAGACTATCAGTAGTCTGATGAATTATCATGACCTTTATTTTTACATTTGACAAGATTTATGACATATTCCTCACTTTAAATATAATTAAAATCTCCAACTTTACAGGTTGTTTAAATTACATAAATATGTGTATTATGCTTTTCACTATTATAATTATGTGAATATTTTTCACTGTAAAGCCAAGTAGGATGACTCAATCTACAGAAAAATGACATACCATCTTAAAGCAAAATGCTACAAGTATCAAAATCAAATGCATTCTATTTTACAACCCATTTAATGCTTAAAATCACACCACATTTTATTTTGATTCTTATTTGGATCATTACACCTTATAGAGCTTCTTGTTTTTCCTAGCATAACAAGTCAGGTTTTTTTTTTCCTTTTTGGTTGTTGACATAAGAAATATATGTCTTATTTGCCTTATGACTAAGATCATCCAGCTTCTTAAATCCTATTATTCTAAGATCTCCTTATACATGTTTTTAAAAAATCCTTCTTAAAGTGAAAATGCCGAAAACCAAAACCAAAGTGTCATAGCTATGAAAACAGTGGGAAAAAAGGTTTTATTAAGAACTTGCCTAGAAAAAAATTAAAATGTACATTTCTTTAATCTTATATTTAATAACATTTATTTTTAATTAAAACTTTGCCTTAATTTCTTAGAATAAACAATGAATGAAAGAAGTATTAATTTTTAAGGAGGTCTGGGGAAGAATTTTCCCAACCAAATTATAACATTCTACTATATTCCTCATTTTACATTTTTCAATTTCAAAGTATGAAAATAAAGAAGGTCATTTTTTTCAAAAACATTTGAAGTCTTCATTCATTTACCGAAAGGATTCCCCTAATACTTTGAGATTTAAATTATCCTCTTGTGAAACATATGCTATGTCATTATATTCATCAATTTTTTTCTGATCTAATTTTACTGTTCATTTACCAATGGCTCTTTTGTGTGATTCTTACTGTTTGCCAATAAAAGTTTCATCATCTAGGTGATATCCAATATTTTTGCAAATCATTTTAAATTCAATTTGAATTTATTCTGTTGAATTTCTAATTTTCCAATCATATTTAAATTTCCTTTGTTTTCTGACTACTCTTCTTAGACGTCATCTATCCTTACTTTATGAATGTGGGATCTTTAATTACAGAGATCCCGTCGAGGCTTAGTGGTTAACGAATCCGACTAGGAATCATGAGGTTGCGGGTTCGATGCCTGGCCTTGCTCAGTGGGTTAAGGATCTGGCATTGTGGTGAGCTGTGGTGTAGATTGCAGATGCGGCTCAGATCCTGCGTTGCTGTGGCTCTGGCGTAGGCTGGCGGCTACAGCTCCGATTAGATCCCTAGCCTGGGAACCTTCATGTGCCAGGAGCGCGTCCCTAGAAAAGACAAAAAAAAAAAGAATATTAATTAGAATAACTTTTAAAAGCTATTTTCTTCCAAATTATCCCTGTTTCTTACAGAGTTAGTTGTGTTTCCTTTCATGCTTCCAGTTTTTCTCAAATATTTGATGATGCTTGATTTTCTATTCATATTTACAAGTGAAGGACTAGGTGGATTACTATAGGTTTCTACCAAGTAACTCTTTTGTCAATATTAAGGTCTTCTTCCACAAGATTTGTTCATGAATGTCAGATCTAACTTCAAACAAGTAGATTGTATTTTAGTGCGATAGCAGAAAACAGACCCACAATCACTCTTCTGCATATCAAAATTAGGATGTCTCTTCTGTGATGTATCAACTACCATAGCAAGAACATTAACTCCTTCCTGGTAGATCATTGCTTCAGAATACAGCACCTTGGCCTCTGCCTGCACATAAAAGCCAGTATGGGGGTGTTGCTGATATCTACAGCCATTCTGCAGACTCTGTCAGTTATAGAAGAGGACATCCATCAATAATTTTATATATATAACAACTTATTTTATATATAAATAAAATTTATATAAACATATTTTCTGTGTTAATTTATATAAATAACCCAAATAAGTTATGTTTATGTTAATAATAAAGTAGATATTAAATGTTACAATTGCACATTAAAATAACAAATTAAATATTAAATGTATTTAATATATCAAAATACATATTTCTTAATCACATACATAGACTACTGTCAATCTGTTTATAAAAGATTCATAAGCATAATATATTTCTTATTTATTTATTTTATTATTTTTTTTTTATGGCTGCAGCTGTTCATATGGAAGTTCCTGGGCTAGGGGTTAAATCAGAGCTGCAGCTGCTGGCCTATACCTCAGCCATGGTGATACCCAAATCCAAGCAGCATCTGCAGCCTATGCCACAGCTTGTGGCAAATCCCAATCTGATACTTAACCCACTGAGCAAGGCCAGGGATGGAACCCACATACTCACATACACTATATAGGGTTTTCAACCTGCTGAGCCACAATGGAAACTCCTTTTTCTTGTTTTCTGATAGAATATAAGTAGAAATGGAAACTTCACTATTTTTTTCTATGTACCAGATGGAATCATTTTGTGCATCCCCTAGGATGAGCATACACAACCTTGGAGACCACTGCTATAGATCCTCAAGTATGTTGCTGGATAGTTCTATTCCTATTCCACCTGTCTGGTCAAAGTACCTCTAACCTCTGAGCTCTGGCTCTTGCCCTTGTAGACTGCCCGTTATTATGGTCTTACCTTTCTTCCATCTTCCAGAATATCTAAGTTCTGATTTTTCTAATGCCTTTCCTATTTTCAGTGAATTTACAGATTTACTGTCTTTATTTTTTTTAATCTTGAATTGTTTTGTAAAATTTTTATTTTTTCTACTATAGTTGATTTACAATACTCTGTCAATTTCTGCTATACAGCGAAGTGACCCAGTCACACACACACACACACACACACCCTTTATTTTTCTCACATTATCCTCCGTCTTGTTCCATCACAAATGACTAACTATAGTTCCCTGTGGTATATACAGCAGACTCTCATTGCTTATCCACTCCAAATGCAATAGTTTGCATCTACTAACCTCTCTCATTGCTTATCCACTCCAAATGCAATAATTTGCATCTACTAACCCCAAACTCCCAGGCCATCCCACTCCCTTCCTATCCCCCTTGGCAATCACAAGTCTGTCCTCCAAGTCCATGAGTTTGTTTCTTTTGTGTAGATAGGTTCCTTTGTGCTGTTTATTAATACTTCATTACTATTATTCAGAGGAATTTCAAAAAAAGAGATATAAATGTTGCTATCAGCTAGAACCAGATAACTATCAAAGATTTTCATTCTTAATTCTCATATTATGGGGCTCCATTTGTGTTTCACTACAGGCATCCACAGCTCTATCCAAAGGGAAAATCATTTTATATCAATTGGTATCAATAATAGCCCCAAGCACAATGCTGTTACAAACCAGACAAAGATACCACCAAAAAAGTAAACTATTGGCCAATATCTTTGATGAATATAGACACAAAAATGCTCCACGAAATTTTAGCCAACTGAATCCAACAACATATAAAAAGATCATACACCATGACCAGGTGGGATTCATCCCAGGTTCACAAGGATGGCTCAACGTATGTAAATCAATCAACGTCATAGACCACATTAACAAAAGAAAAGTCAAAAACCACATGATCATCTCAATAGATGCAGAGAAACAATTTGACAAAGTACAACATCCATTCATAATCAAAACTCTCACCAAAGTAGGTATAGAGGGAACATACATTAACACAATCAAAGCCATTTATGACAAACCCACAGCAACTATAATACTCAGTGGAGAAAAGCTGAATGCCTTCCCACTAACATCTGGGACAAGACAAGGATGCCCACTCTCACCACTGTTATTCAACATAGTATTGGAAGTCCTAGCCACAGCAGTCAGACAAACAAAAGAAATAAAAGACATCCAAATAGGAAGAGATGAGGTTAAACCGTCACTGTATGCAAATGACATGATACTATATATAGAAAACCCTACGGACTCAACCCAAAAACTACTTGAACTAGTGAACAAATTCAGCAAAGTAGCAGGATATAAGATTAACATTCAGAAATCAGTCACGCTTCTGCATACTAACAATGAAACTTTAGAAAAGGAATACAAAAACATAATACCTTTTAAAATTGCACCCCCAAAAATCAAATACCTGGGAATACACCTGACCAAGGAGGCAAAGGACTTATATGCTGAGAACTATAAAACATTAATCAAGGAAATTAAAGAAGATGTAAAGAAATGGAAAGATATTTCATGCTCCTGGGTTGGAAAAGTTAATATTGTAAAAATGGCCATACTACCCAAATCAATCTACAGATTCAATGCAATCCCTAACCAATGACACATGACATTTCTCACAGAACTAGAACAAACAATCCAAAAATGTACATGGAACCACAAAAGACCCAGAATTGCCAAAGCAATTCTGAGGAACAAAAACCAAGCAGGAGGCATTACTCTCCCAAACTTCAGGCACTATTGCAAAGCCACAGTCATCAAGACAGTGTGGGATGGGTACCAAAACAGACAGACAGAACAATGGAACAGAATAGAGAACCCAGAAATAAACCCAGACACCTATGGTCAATTAAACTTTGACCAAGACGGCAAGAACATCAAATGAGAAAAAGACAGTCTTTTCAGGAAGTACTGCTGGGAAACCTGGACAGCTGCATGCAAATCAATGAAACTAGAACACTCCCTCACACCATGCATGAAAATAACCTCAAAATGGCTGAGAAACCTAAGTATAAGACAAGACACCATCCAACTCCTGGAAGAGAACATAGGCAAAACATTCTCTGACATCAACCTTATGAATATTTTCTCATGTCAGTCTCCCAAAGCAACAGAAATAAAAGCAAAAATAAACCCATGGGACCTAACCAAACTGACAAGCTTTTGCACAGCAAAGGAAACCAAAAGGAAAACAAAAAGACAACTTACAGAATGGGAGAAAGGGTTTCAAAGGATGCAATGGACAAGGGCTTAATCTCTAGGATATACAAGCAATTTATGCAACTCAACAAAAAAAGCCAACAACCCAATTGAAATATGGGCAAAGGACCTGAATAGACATTTCTCCATGGAAGATATACAGATGGCCAACAAGCACATGAAAACATGCTCAGCATCCCTGATTACTAGAGAAACGCAAATCAATATTACCGCAAGATACCACCTCACACCAGTCAGAATGGCCATCATTCATAAGTCCACAAATAACAACTGCTGGAGGGGCTGTGGAGAAAAGGGAACCCTCCTGCACTGTTGGTGGGAATGGAAGCTGGTACAACCACTATGGAGAACAGTGTGGAGGTACCTTAGAAATCTATACATACAACTACCATATGACCCAGCAATCCCACTCTTGGGCATATATCCGGACAAAACTTTCTTTGAAAAAGACACATGCACCCGCATGTTCACTGCAGCACCATTCACAACAGCCAAGACATGGAAACAACCCACATGTCCATCGACAGAAGATTGGATTAGGAAGAGGTGGTATAGATACACAATGGAATACTACTCAGCCCTAAAAAACAGCAAAATAATGCCATTTGCAGCAACATGGATGGAACTAGAGAATCTCATCCTGAGTGAAATGAGCCAGAAAGAGAAAGACAAATACCATATGATATCACTCATATCTGATATCTAATATATGGCACAAATGAACCTTTCTGCAGAAAAGAAATTCATGGACTTGGAGAATAGACTTATGGTTGCCAAGGGGGAGGGATTGGGATTGATGGGGTGCTTGGGATTAATAGATGCTGACTATTGCCTTTGGAATGGATTAGCAATGAGATCCTGCTGTGTAGCACTGGAAACTACGTCTGGTCTTGTGATGGAGCATGATAATGTGAGACAAAAGAATGTATACATGTATGTGTAACTGGGTCACCATGTTGTACAGCAGAAAATTGACAGAACAGTGTACACCAGCTATAATGGAAGAAAATAAAAATCATAAAAAATTACAAAAAGCAATTCTGAATAAAAGTAGTAGGCCAAGTCCCTAAGTTGTGATTCTCTTGATGTTAAACAGATTTTAAATGCTTGATTCAAGTAGTATGGAGACAAATTCAGGGTATTAAAGAATTCTGTTAGATATAAATAGCTTTATAATGCAGCATTCCAAGTTTAAAATATAATATTAATGATTTAGACCTGTGTTAGTCTCCTCTCTCAGTTGCAGCCCCATAATGGCAAGCTTCCTTTTTAATGTTCAGGGCCTGCTGTGCCAGTAGTACTTTTAACGAAATACATTTGCTTTAGGCTTTCTAACATGGCTTCACACTGAGATAAACACAATTATTGAGATTTATTTAAATTCTGGCTCTTTGGTAATTGTTTATTAATGGGATTTTAAGATTTTTTTTTTTTTGTATTTCAAAAATTTTCCAGCCAGGGTTTTTATTTGCTGGGTGTTTTCATTTTTACTACCTGGATATTACCTGTTGAATCCATTTCTCAATGGCAAAAAGAGAATTTCTACCATTAAAAAATGATCAAAAAATCATCTCTCTTAAGCTTTTTTAGTGGGACAATGATGGAGAAACAATCAGTTACAATATACTTTGAAGAGCAATGAATTCATAAATAAAGTTAAGATTCAACAAATTTATGTTTGTTCTTGGTAAGGAAAGAGGAGCACTATATACTTTTTTTTGCTGTGATTATAAACAATGCCATCAGTTATCATGAACTCACTGTATATAGCATACTATATTACCTACCACAGAAGTGACATGGGATAGTGGAACAAACATTGGATTTAAAGACAGTTAAATCTCAGCTCCACCACTTATAAGCTATGAAACTTTGGAAAAGGCTTAATCTTTATGAATTTGAGTTTTCTTATATGTAAAATGGGTTTATCACTATCCCAGAATTGCTCTGGTGGTTAAGTGGGATAACATATATAAGGTGCTTTAAAGTGATACAACTCCTCGCACTCAGTAGACACTCAATGTATTTAAGTTCATTCTCTTCTTTATCCTTTAAGTGGTGTACTTGTTTGTCCAGATGAAAAACATTTTTAGCCATGCCATGTAGAGTTTCCAGGAACTCAAGCCATTGCTACACCTATCATTTCAAATTTTGCAGTTTTGAAAGTTTGGATTCCTTGATGTCATCTGGAAAAATAATGTCTATAATATATCTTCTTGGGATCCAGATGAAAAAGAAATAAATGATAATAAAATAGTATCAGGAAAACATAATACTTATAGCAGGCATAAATATACTGGTTGCATTCTGAGGAAACTCAGAGAATAAGGATGTCAAATGTTCAAAAGAGCCAACCAGAGAAACATATTTAAAAATACAGATGTTTAAAAATACTTAGCTCTATCCTAAACATGTTGAAATGGCATATTAGCAAATCAGAACCAGAAATGTATATTTTTAAAGATCTCCAGATTATTTTAATGACTAGCTCAGTTGAAAGCTCCTGAAATAAGAAATGTATTAGTTAGAATCTCTATGTGTAACTTTCTATCAAATCAGATTGTCAGACAATACATATTTTAAAAATACTATTATAGTTTCCCATATAAGTGCCTTGGTAAATATACAGCTTCATATTTTCTCTCTGCTCTTATCTATAGACACTACTGAAAAGCATAGAGAGACCGTTCTTATACTTTTATTTTGTAAAATTATCCAAGACAGTAATCTGTCGTCTAATATTTCTTATATGAAGGATCACACCAATACTTTATCCTAAAGATGAGGGCTTCAAGAGAAAGTTTGTCTTATCTGAAAATATGTATTGCTTCTTTTTATTAGAGAATAAGAGTTAGTCCATTATTTTTCCTTTATTTACTTTGATTGCCAGGAAGCTAAGTATCTCTGCCACCTCCACACCAACCTCCGTCTATTACCTGTCGCATATTTTCACTTGCTGTAATGATTATATGCATCTATAGCTCTTGTTAAAATCCAGCTGAAATGTTTTTGGGGGGGCAAGATATGGAAGAAATTCTTAAAATGTAATTGTTTGGCACTCCTAAGTATCATAGATCTCACTAGCTGAATTTTGCTGCATAAAATCATGCCGTAGTATTGACTTTTTTATGGTTCACTCATTTTCCCATATAGGCTGCTTATAAACAGATGCCCTAATGGAATTTTTTCGTAATTTAGAATTTTTGATACCTGAATCTTGTAGAACAGCACTAACATGATTAACTGAATCAATTTTTTTTTGCTCGAAAAGCTTCCTTATTAGCAATGTCATTATTAAAAAAGAAAGAGAGCTTGAAGAATTACTTAAAATAATTGCCTTTAGCATATTATGGCGCTAGCAAGTATGAAACCAAGAAAACTCGGTGAAATGGTGTTAAATTCAAGAAGAAACATTGGCATGTTGAGTACTTTTGCATATGGAATCACCAGAAATCATTTAACCTTATTCTATATCCAAGACTTCTTGACTACCTTGGAAAGGGTAAACCTGATTTTATTTGACAGCTTAGGTCATGCGTACTTATTACACCACACTTCAAGAATGGCCAATGCCATTCTACTACTCTGCTCATGCCTCTCCCTCTCTTCTCCTTTCCTCTCCTTCCCTCCTATCTCCATTTCCCTCCCCTCAACTCCTTCTCTTCTATCTCCCCACCGCCACAATTTCTCTCTAATCACTCTCTCACTCCCTTTCCTTCCCCTTTGTACTCCACAATGACACTTAAGTCCTTTAATTAGGCTTACCAGAAACTTAAGGATAAAGAGGTTCCTAACTCTAATTGTAAAATAAGAACTGCAAATTCAAAGTAAGAGTCCCCATAGTTCCCAGAAACAGTTCTAGATATTGGGCCATTGCTGTTTCTCTTCATTGTTACATTCAAATATTTATACCAGAGAAAGTTTGCCAATAATAATAAGCACAAAGGAAAATAAATTCAATTATGCTCAGGGTGATCGGTTTTATTTGCCACAAAGTCTACTAGAGGGCAGCTGTTTGTTTTCAGTGTTCGTTTTCTTGAGCCAGTCAGGTAGGCTGTTTTTTTTTTTTAGAGCATTTCTGTTCACTTATGCTCCTTTGAAGTATAAATCTATCATCAAATTTTAATTTTTAAAAATTAATTAATTTATTTTGGCCATGCCCATGGCATGTAGACATTCTGAGGCTAGGAATTGAAACTGCCATGGTAGTGACCCAAGCCACAGTAGCAACAGTGCCAGATCCCTAACCAGCTAAGCCACCAGGAAACTCCTATTATCACATTAAAAAAAAATTCAGCCTAAAGCTCACAATTTTAATCATTAGAAAAATCTTCAGATCACTAATTCAAAAAAGTATATATAATTACATATTCTGTGCATTTCAAACACATGCAAAAACTATGCACAATAAATTAACTTAATTCATCAGAGCTTAAGTAAAATAAGATCTATTTTATGTGACTGCAGTATATCCTCATAATTCCTGTGCAAGATAAAATATGGCTGCTGACAAAACATCATAAAATTATACTGTGTGCTTCACTTTATACAAAGGGTGTACTACTGCATGTATGCATGTGGCTAGGCATGTGAATTCCCACTCTCTGAACAACAATCTGATAGTAAGTGGCTGAATATTTTCTTAGGCTATGTCTGCACAATGCTAAAATATCTGGCCAATTCAATGGGGAAAATTCAAACTGGTAGTTTGGCATCATGTAGCCTAAACAGTGGGGTTGATTGAACTTTTCATTTTGCTATGGGTTTGTTTTTTAGTGGGTTATGTGAAGCAGATCATTTTAACTAAACCAACAGTAATTTTAATAGAATGTTAAAGGAAATCATAGTATAAGTCTCAATGGATATGTGGTGATTGTTGTGGTAATTTTTATTTGTTATTCTATTTTATTTTTATTTCTTAATGCTGATGATGATATAGGCATTGTGTAAACTGTGACTTGTTTCTCCAGGAAGAGGGGTGTGGGGAAGGATTTCAACCAAGCTGTTTATACTTTCTGAGGAAGGTTAAAAAGCAGAATATTGTTTTCTTAGTTATCCAAATATCTCTCTTTGTGAGGAACCAACAGCTGGATGGAATCCATCACTTGGCCCTCATTATTATCATATATAAACACTCACTGTTTAGGGAACACAATCACCAGAAGTCTCAGTCTTAAAAATAAATCTTTCTGAGTGTGAAAGTTCAGATATTTCTCACCTCATAACAATAAATGATCTTTTAATTTGATATGTAATCATAATTTTGCTATAATTTTATAAATATTGAGCATTTTCTCATTGCTTTCTCACAGACAGTAGTGTTTGTCGTTACTTTAGGAAGATTAGCTTGTTTTCATTAAAAGGAGGGGAAATGGGAAGAATATATAATACAAATAATCTGTTTCACATAGTAGGCATATGATAATTTTTTTAAAATTATTTTAGGGCCACAACTGCAGCATGGGGATGTTCCCAGGCTAGGGGTCAAGTAGAAGCTGCAGCTGCTGGCCTACGCCACAGCCACAGCAAGCGGGAATTCAAGCTGCGTCTGCAACCCACACCACAGCTCACGACAACGCTGGATCCCCAACCCACTGAGCAAGTCCAGGGATCAAATCTGCATCCTTATGGATACTAGTCAGATTCGTTTCCGCTGATCCACGACGGGAATTTCAGTATATGATAAATTTTATATAGATTAATTATTCAGTATTTTGTCCAAATAATATGGCCTATTAACCAAATAATTTAGGAAAATACTATTTTAAACCACATTTCACCAACATACTGTTGTGTCAAGCCAAATAATAAATTTTATACTCAAGAAAAATTCAAAGGAAAATAAATATTCAGGCATATTAATGATGCTTTATTTGTTTTTGTTTTATTTAAAGAGGTTTTTTTCTGTAGGAGAAAAATATTAGGTCAGAGCATTTAATTCCATCAAAAACTTAAACACACTAACCTCTCAAAACAATGATATTTTCTATAATAAAAATAATTCAAACTATTCAGCAAAGTCTCAGTTGACTCCATGCTTGATAAAGACAAAGAAACTATCTCTAAATCACGAGATTCTGTTACTAATCAAGTCATTATTGGAATGCAAGTACCAATAATAGTTAATTTCAGAAATGAGATATAGAGTGTCAAATAAGTTTTATATTTTCTCATTTTATTCATATATATTTTGACTTTATTATTGATTTATCTGTTTTAGGTGTATAAACCAGATTCCCCAGCTGGTTCATAAACTCCCTGAGGGCAGCAACCATATCAAATACATCATTTGTTTCTTCTAGTCCTGTAGTAGGCATTCTACATCTACAGGAATTGTAAAAAGTTTAATGAGTGCTGCTGAATTGAATAGCAGTGAAATGAATATTTATGAAATATTGTTATTTGTACTATTGAAAGAGTAGTCTAGCAAATACATAAGATCAAAAACACTAGATTTAGTTTTGTCAGTAATAAAATTGATTATTTTTGCAAGACATAGACATCATTTAATACTGAGATAATCCAAAATATCCATTCAAAAGTTAATTTCCAATCTCTTTATATAGCTGCTTTTTCAGATCTGGTGATGAATAATAAAACAATCCGATTTGTTTCAACTTATTTTCCTTGCTTTTCTTGTTCAATATCTGATAGATATGCTAATGAACAGTGAAACTGCCAAAGAGTGAACAGTAGCAGGAAATGAAAATAGAAGGCATGAATAAAATTGCCAAGAATGGGGAAGATAGATACCTGAGAATTATTATTACCATTTGAATGGGTATTATGCAGTGCTAAATTTTATATTCTATGAGTTTGGCCCCACCCATCAGTTCTTTTAAATAAAAATGCTTAGGGAAAGATTTGACCAAATCTTCATCAAATAAAGAATCCATCTAGGGTTGTAAATGGAAATAATAGTTGCTTTAAAATAAACAATAGGGGAGTTCTTGTCGTAGCGCAGTGGAAAAGAATCCCACCAGGAACCATGAGGTTGCAGGCTTGATCCCTGGCCTTGTTCAGTGGGTTAAGGATCTGGCGTTGCCGTGAGCTGTGGTGTAGGTTCCAGACGAGGCTCGATCCCGCGTTGCTGTGGCTGTGGCATAGGCCAGCAGCTATAGCTCCGATTTGACCCCTAGCCTGGGAACTTCCATATACCACAGGTGCAAAGGCCCTAAAAAGCAAAATCAAATCAAATCAAATCAACAATAGTAATGCTATGATTAAGACTTCCTTTTATTCAAAAAATCGCAAACAATTGGACGAACATCTTAGAATCAGAGAACTGTAAGAGATTTATAGAGATCATTTAATATACTGCCCCTCAGGTTAGTGCAACACCAAAACAAATACGAACAAATTAACTTTCTTAGGCAATATAGGCATTACAGGTAGAGATATACTATACAGGTAGAGTTTCACTATACAGATTATCATATAAGAGCCCTTGATTCTTTTAAAGCTCACTTATTGCCTCTGTATTAAAATGCAATGCACTTTCTTTTTTTTAAAGTCCTCATCTTTATAAGACCTCTTAGTAGCCTTTAGTATGGTTGGATATACTCCTTGAAATATAGCATACTTCTGGCATATACCATTCAAAGTTCTATATGATGCTTAAAAAAAATAAAAAATCCTTTATATAGTCTACAAGGAGCATGATATGACTCTTGCCTACCTCAAATACCTAATTTTGTGCCACTTTTCTCCTTTATCACTACACACAACCACACTGGCATTCTTTTATTTTCTCAAATACACCAACAAGGGTTTTGCATGTGTTTTAGATATGTTAAGACATGTAAACTGCTCAGCACAGAATCTAGCATATAGTAGGTTTTCAGTAAACACTAACATTTTAATTACTTATCATTTATTAATATTTAATCCTCATAAAACCCTATGAAATGTCTTATTATTCCATTTAACAGCCAAGGAAAACTGGTACACAGAGAGGTTAAGTAACTTGCAAGATCACATAGCTGATAAGTGGTGAAATGGCAGGGCTGGAAAAAAAGACTGGCAAGCTTGCTTCAGAACCCAAGCTTCTAATCACCAGCCTATAAAAGAGAGAATATATTGATCTCTCTTTGTAGGCAAAGATTATACAAGGTTACATAGTTAATAAATAACAGATTTATAATCAAGTATGTTTGATTCAAAAACTTATGCTTCTTAATGGGAAATATAATGATAAACAATGTTAGCTAGAAAATTCTGTGTAGCCTACCTTGGTTGCACAAATGGAGTTTACCCCAGAGGAAAGTTTATATAATAGCGATGTAATAGCTCTTAAGCTAAATGAAGGGCAAATTGGTGGAATGTACCTAAAGTAAATGTGGCCTTGGTGAGGAGAGAAAGGGATTGTTTTTAAGAGATTTCATACCACATCTCACCTTATTCCATTCCCATTCTTATGACTGCTTGGAAAGTTTGAAAGTGGGAATGAACTTTTATGTTTGGAGGAAGGATTAAGGAGAAGATAGGCATGTTGCTAATTAGCCTATCTCTGCTTTTATTATCCACTTCTATAATCTACATTCTTCAATGAAGATTACTTAGTTCTAATCAGTTGGCTGGCATTTGAAAGTCAGAAATAACATGGCTATCACATGCAATTCTGGAGATTTAAGGGGTTGTTGCATCCACATTTTTACTACTTTTCCTAAAGTTGTGCCGAAATGACTGTGTGAATCTTACAAAAAAACTGGGGATTTACATAGCTCAGCTCTCCATCATCAATATGTAAATACGTGCATGCGTGTACAAACACACATACATGCGCGCAAGCACCAGCAAGCCAAAGTAATATTTAACATCATCCAAATATTTCTGTGTCTTAAGGAACAATTATTAAAAAATAAATTTTAAAAGTACTGGGGGTGTATTATATTAACTTTGACTTTTATCCCTACAAAGCCACTGGAAGGTTTTGCTCAGAGAACTGACATTATGTGCCTTACATTTTAAATGGAGCACTCAGCTGGTATGTGGAGAACTTTAAGTAGAGGTAGGACATCAGTTAGGAGGCTATTGCAATAATCTACCTTCTGAATGACAGCAGCTTGGACAAAATGCTGGCAGTAAGGACAATGAAAATTGTTGGATTCTGGATATTTTGTTTTATTCATCTACTTAGAAATGTTCAACCCAAATTACCCAATTGTCCAAAAATTGTACTTTATAGGTTTTCCTTTACGTTTATATTTTTCGACCCAGGATCTGCACAAGTTTCACACATGGCATTTGACTCTAATGTCTCTATTCTCCCTTGATCTAGTTAAAATCCCTCCACTTCCTTCCATTTTTCATGGCACTGAATATTTTAAAGAGTACAGACCAGTTGTCCTACAGAACATTCCAGATTCCTCTAACATGTGATTATGTCCAGGTCAAAAATTTCTTGTTAGAACACCTCATAGGTGATATCGTGTGCTTCCCTTTACATAGCACTACGTAAATGTCAGCCCATCTTACAACTGGAGAATCTAGTCAGGAACACTTGATTAAAGTACTGACAGCTAATTCTCTCCATTGTAAAGGGGACATTACTCCCTTGTAGTTAGTAAATACACTATGTGGTAATATTTTAAGACCATGTGAATATTTTGTTTATTAACATTTCAATGAATAGTTTTATCATACAATCATGATCTTTTAACAAATCAGTCATTGCACAAGGGGTCACATAAAAGTGATCTTCTAATATCATTCCTTCCACATTTATTAGGTGTCATTCTTCAGCAAAGAAATTTTCTCTCTGTGTCTTCCTTACCCACCCCCAAGACTTCTGTAATGGACTCATTATTTTTAATTTCAATTTATTGTCATCATTACTCTTTTTGATGCCCAAATTATCTCAAATGTATCCAGTGGGAACCACTGCAAGCTGGTTCCTATGTCCATTAGACATAACTCCATTAGTTTTTTAGTGCATCCTTTATGTCGCAGAACTTCTTTTTCAAAAAGAACATAGGATGGTCCAGAAACTAATGAAAATAACTTATAGGATTAGGGTGGAGCGTGGATGGATGGAAGGAAAACTTTTCTAAATATATCTTTTTATGTAGTTTTGATTTATGTACCATATAAATGTTTTTAAAACTCAAATAATAAAATTAAATCAAGGAGATTAATATATCAGACTCTGAAATTAAAAATGAATTTTTAAAATATCATAACAGTATATCGAATAAATAACAGAAGCACACCAAGAAAAATTTTAATTCAAGTAACATTTAAATTACTACTCTGGCTGTACACTGGCAGGGATATAGTCAAAATACAAAAAAAAATATCTTGAACTTTTTGCATGTTTGTTTTTAGAACTCATATTGGTTTATAATTCTGAAACTGTGTATATTCTAGGATAGAGAAAATATTGATATTATTGGGAGGCACGATTATCATTGATTAATAAAGGAAATACAAATATGGAATGGGGTATTTCTTAGCTCTGTTCCCTGAAGAAGCCTAAAAGCCATGACACTCCAGTAGTGATGAGTAATGTTCTAACAAGGTCTTAGTGCTCAAATTATATTCCCCCACTGAAAGGAGCCAGGGTTTCTTAAAGAAATGGCTGGATCCAGATGTGAGGCAGGGAAAGTGCACAGTTCTGGATAAATTTTGAAAGTAGAATCTACTAGATTTGCTGGAAGTTTGCTATGGGGGAGGTAAGAAAAAAAAAAGAGAGAGTCCACAGTAACTTCCAGGTTTGGGGTCTGATCAACTGAGTAAATGAACTCAGTTATTTACCAAGTTCAGGAACACTGCAAGAGGTGCATACTGAGACAGGGAAAGTAAATATTTAGCTTGGTCATGTGAAATATTCTATGTCCATTACACTTTAAAGTATACATGTGTGGGCAATAAAATATGTAAATTCAGGGAAGAAATATGCATGTAAATATAAATTTAGAAATTTCCACATACATATGGTGTTTAAATCCTTGGAACTGGATTAAGTCATCTAAGGAATGAATTTAGCAAGAGAAGAGTACAGAGGTTTAAACCCTGAGACAATCCCAATATCAAAGGTTAGGAAGAGGGTGAGACAGAGAAGTAACCAATAAAGTAAGTGAAAATGCAGAAAACAGTATTTTCTCAGAAGCTAATTCTGAGAAAAATAAAGTCTTTTAAGAAAACTAATTTATTCCCTTCCTTCATCTCCACTCTCTCTCCCTCTCTCTCTTTGTCTAAGATATACTTTCATGTTTCTTAAGTTTCTCATTAAAAAGACAACTTTTAATCATCTTTTTGCAATTCATTCCAGGAAGATCCTCTGGTCCAGTCTTTCTATATCATAAATTCAGTAGTCATGTTTCCCAATTCTGCCATTTCAGCCCTTCTTCTGATTTGTAAAATATCCGTTTTAATGTTTTTAATTTTCCATAATTATGAAGTGTTTTCTGCTTGTTTCATTATCATATATTCCCATTTTAGAACTCAATACTCCCCTGATTTTATGGGCACATTAAGTGGTTCTAAAAGTCCTCATCTGTTTTATCTATTCAATAACTTGGTTTGCTTAGGCATTGGTTTCTCTGATCAGTATGTGCCTTCTATTATTTCTGCTGTTTTCCTTCAAAAGTGTGATGAATCTTGATTTTTCTGCTCATTTTTGCAAATGAAGGTCTTATTTGACCACCTTTAGTCACTAGAATAGGTTTTCCTAGCACTTGTGATATTAACTCTTTCACAAGAGGTGAATTTGAGTAAGACTTGCTGGAGCTGTGACTCAAATGAGTGAGTGAGGCATACTTTTGCACCGGCCTCCCTTTACTATGCCCAAGATAATTGATATTGCCTTCTGAAGGTAATATCTAGCACTAGTGCTTTTAAAACTAATCATCCTCTTGATCATCCCCATAATCTATCCATGACCTCATGCCAAATCATTTGTCTCTAACTTGGAGGTTACTTCAGATTCTCTTATGAAAACTCATCTTCCCAGAGTTCCCATCGTTGTGCAACAGAAATGAATCCGACTAGGAACCATGAGGTTGTGGGTTCGATCCCTGCCCTTGCTCAGTGGGTTAAGGATCTAGAGTTGCCGTGAGCTGTGGTGTAGGTCACAGATATGGCTCGGATCTGGCATTGCTGTGGCTGTGGCGTAGACTGGCAGCTGTAGCTCCAATTAGACCCCTAGTCTGGGAACCTCCATGTGCCGTGGGTGTGCCCCCCCCCCCAAAAAAAGAAAGAAAACTCATTTTCCCTCAGTCTCTGTTTCAAGTGCATTGTGTTGTAGTTCCTTGGCCCTGTTTTTACTGTCAACCTGGTCTCATCTAATTCATAATACATAAACATATATCAGAGCTTCTAGTTCATTAATGCCACCTACCCAGTTTTCCAGCATTGTTACTGATTTAACCTTAAATTATACTTTTGCTGTCATTTTCATAAGATTTGGGGATATAAACTGTTTAGAAGTTGTTTCAGTGATAATATTGACTACCACTCTCCTCTTATTCTTGGTAGCTGGGCTCACCAAACCTCCTACAACTGAACACTATAATAATAATAGCTAATTCTTATATAGTACTTACTATTTTCTAGGCACTCTTATAAGTGTGTAGCATGCATTAACTCATTTGATCTTGATACAATCCTATGAATTAGGTACTACTATTTTCCACATTTTACAAATGAACTTATAACAATATGTGGATTTTGTTCATTCATAAGTTATATGCATGCACTAAGTGTACTAATTATTAAGTACATTATAAAATTCCACAAAAATAAGATTTTTTAAAAAGATTAACATTAAATATAAATTCCAGTATTTTCTTCCTACATTCCAACTGATCTTCTTCATCAGGACCTGAAATGCCTGCAAACCACTGTAGAGACACAGGCTGGTATCTGTATGTGTGTGTGTTCTCCTCCCTATCCCCAGCTGCTTGCAACTCCCTCTCCTCCACCTTGCCCCCCACCTGGTGGAAGCATTTCTTACAAACTCTGGCTTCTCTTCTCTCCTCCAACCCTTCTGCTTGCAGTCTATTTCCTCCTACCCTATTGATAACATACACTTCCCATCCCAATGCTACAAACTCAGCCTCTACATTCTTTCAAGCCAAGTGTGCAACCTTACTTCCTCAGAGCCCAGACCTCAGAAGTAAGCCTCCCTTCCAAGTTCCTGAGGCCCCTAAGTCCAGGCTCCTTCCAGGCCTCCGCAGGCCACATCCCCACAGGGGGAAGAGGGAAGGTGCCTCTGCGTTTACTTGAGGCCTGGACTGATGCCTTGTTGACATTATTCAGCATGGGAGACTTGAGGAAGAAGCTGTAGGGCATGCTCTGCTGGGACAAAGTGACAATCAAGGCTAACCCCTCTGTCCCCTTGAGCAATTAGAGAGAGTCACTGCTTCTCAATTCTCTGTAAATCTCTCAGTTTATTCCCAGACAGTGGGCCCAGAAGGGCAAAACAACTGAAATTGTGCCTCTCATGATTTTCAGACTAATTTCTATACTGGAATGGCTCTTCATAGGATTTATTTCCTTTCAGCATACTGTGACAATCTCCAAAAATGTATGCATTTTTAAAAATATGCAGCATCCAGATTAGCCTTCCAAGACATTTTAAATGGGCTAACAATCACTAGTCTTTGAATTCTGGAATGTTCTTTAAGAAAACCACACTCATTACTTTATCTCTATCCACTCTACCTCCAGATCCATAGGCCCTATATATTCTCACAGGAATCAATAGTTGATTTGGTATATTAATTAGTCAAGGACTAATGGCTTAGTGGCTACCAATGGTATTTCATTCATTGGTAACATCAAAAGAATACCTGTCAATCAGAAACTACTCTCAGAAGACAAGCACAGCACCAGAATGACTGCCAAGATGAACAAATATTTCATGGATGTCACTAGCTTGCTGACTGGCTGCCTGCCTGCTTTTCCCTGGATTCCTTATTCACCTAAGAAATTTTTTAAAAGTGCATCAGCCAGAGCTACACAGACTCAGATTGTAACTACCTAAATGTGTGGAACTGCTGAACATGTTTAATGCTGCCACAGCTTACAGCTATGTACAGAGCATTCTTTATTTGCACTCTTTCCCTTAAAACCAGAACTGTGTTAATATAATTATTATTTTTATTATAGAAGTAGTAAATACCTCTAACTCTGGGAAAGAATAATAAATATTTTTAAAATTATTCTGGTGAATATATACACCAATATGAACATGTCAATGGCAAAAACATAGGATGTACAATAACAGTAACAGTACATAGAAAAAGAGGGTGAAGATTAAAAACCAAATAAAACCAAACCAATCAATAATTCCCTGTGCTTACTGGCAATCAGTCCTTGAATTCTACTCTTCTTGCATCCTTAAGCCAAAAATAACTCCCAGTGCAGGAAACTAAAGGTTCTACTTTTTTTCTTTATTTTCTAAAGTTGTAATTTTCTTTTTCTGAGCCAGAACTGCTACTAAGAATCATTGACTAAAAACACCGAAGAACAGCTGTCGCAATCCTACTATCCACTAAGCTGCTCTTCCTGCAGATCCCCAACTGTTCTTCAGCGGTTTATTAGTTTCTCGGGGCTGCCATAACAAAGTACCACAAACTGAGTGACTTATACAAACAGAAATTTATTGCCTCACACTCTTGGATGCTATATGTCTGAAATCAAAGTGTTGACAGGGCCATGCTCCTTCTGAAACCTATAGGTAAAGGATCCCCCCTTTCTTCATAAAGCTTCTCTAAACCCCAGAAGCCTCTTAGCTTTAGAAGCATAATCCAAATCTCTGCCTCCATCTTCACAAGATGACTTCTTCGCATGGTTTTCCCTCTATGTGTGTCTAATTTCCCCTTATTATAAGGACACCAATCACACTGGATTAGGGCCCACCCCAATGACCTCATTTTAACTTTATTACCTCTGAGGTTTGGCTAGACCAAGAAGACTTCAATACAGGCAAACTTCACTTTATTGAGACTCACAGACAATGTATTTTTTTTACAAACTGAAGGTTTGTGGCAACCCTGTGGTCTATCAAGGCTAACAGCACCATTTTTCCAGCAGCACTTGTTCACTTCGTGTCTGTGTGTCACATTTTGGGAATTCTCACAATATTGCAAACTTTTTCATTATCACCATATTTGCTGTGGTGATCTGTGATCAGTGATCTTTGATGTTACTACTATAACTTGCTGAATACTCAGCTTATGTTTAGTATTTTTAAACAGCAAAGTAATTTTTAAATTAAGCTATGTACATTGATTATGTACATAATGCTATCTTAATAGACTACAGTACAGTGTAAACATAACTTTTATATGCATTGGGAAACCAAAAAATTCATGTGACTCATTTTATTGTGAAATTTGCTTTATTATAGTGGTATGGAACTGAACCCACAATATATCCAAGGAAAGCCTGTATACCTTTTTTGAAGGGAGACACAGTTCAACAAGAAGTACTACCAGGTTCTCTTCACCATCCTCACTGCCTTTGTTAAATGTCCCTTCCAGTGCATAGGGTCCATGATTGAGTACTTCATTACAGAGAGGTCTAATCCATTCAGTGGACTGATGTTCAACTTCCTTTTGTCTGGAAACTACATATTTATCAGTACAATAAAAAATGGCACTGGCTTATCTTTTTTACTTTATTTTTTATTGTTATATCCCCCAACACACTTTTTTTTCTACTGTACAGCATGGAGACCCAGTTACACTTACATGTATACACAATTTTTACTCCCATTGTCGCGCTGTACTGTAAGTATCTAGACATACTTCTCAGTGCTACACAGCAGGATCTCATTGCTGCTAATCGATTCCAAAGGCGATAGTTTGCAGCCTTTAACCACAAGCTCCCAATCCATCCCACTCCCTCCCCCTCCACCCAAGCAACCAACAAGTCTATTCTCCAAGTCCGTGATTTTTTTTTTTTTTGTGGAATGATTCATTTGTGCCATATATTAGATTCCAGATATAAGTGATATCATATGGTATTTGTCTTTCTCTTTCTGACTTACTTCACTCAGGATGAGACTCTCTAGTTCCATCCATGTTGCTGCAAATGGCATTACTTTGTTGTTTTTTATGACTGAGTAGTATTCCATTGAGTATATATACCACCTCTTCCTAATCCAATTGTCTGTTAATGGACATGTGGGTTGTTTCCATGTCTTGGCTATTGTGAATAGTGCTGCAATGAACATGCAGGTGCATGTGTCTTTTTTAAGGAAAGTTTCATCTGGATATATGCCTAAGAGTGGGATTGCTGGGTCATATAGTAGTTCTGTGTATAGATTCCTTTGGGAGACTGACCTGAGAAAATATTCATAAGGTTGATGTCAGAGAATGTTTTGCCTATGCTCTCTTCCAGGAGTTTGGCATATCTTGTCTTATACTTAGGTTTCTCAGCCATTTTGAGGTTATTTTCATGCATGGTGTGAGGGAGTGTTCTAGTTTCATTGATTTGCATGCAGCTGTCCAGGTTTCCCAGCAGTACTTCCTGAAAAGACTGTCTTTTTCTCATTTGATGTTCTTGCCATCTTGGTCAAAGTTTAATTGACCATAGGTGTCTGGGTTAATTTCTGGGTTCTCTATTCTGTTCCATTGTTCTGTCTGTCTGTTTTGGTACCCACCCCACACTGTCTTGATGACTGTGGCTTTGCAATAGTGCCTGAAGTTTGGGAGAGTAATGCCTCCTGCTTGGTTTTTGTTCCTCAGAATTGCTTTGGCAATTCTGGGTCTTTTGTGGTTGCATATAAATTTTTGGATTGTTTGTTCTAGTTCTGTGAAAAATGTCCTGGGTAATTTGATAGGGACAGCACTGAATCTGTAGATTGCTTTGGGTAGTATGGCCATTTTTACAATATTAACTTTTCCAACCCAGGAGCATGAAATATCTTTCCATTTCTTTACATCTTCTTTAATTTCCTTGATTAATGTTTTATAGTTCTCGGCATAGAGGTCCTTTGCCTCCTTGGTCAGGTATATTCCTAGGTATTTGATTTTTGGGGGTACAATTTTAAAAGGTATTGTGTTTTTGTATTCCTTTTCTAAAGTTTCATTGTTAGTATGCAGAAGCGTGACTGATTTCTGAATGTTAATCTTATATCCTGCTACTTTGCTGAATTTGTTCACTAGTTCAAGTAGTTTTTGGGTTGAGTCCGTAGGGTTTTCTATATATAGTATCATGTCATTTGCATACAGTGACGGTTTAACCTCATCTCTTCCTATTTGGATGTCTTTTATTTCTTTTGTTTGTCTGACTGCTGTGGCTAGGACTTCCAATACTATGTTGAATAACAGTGGTGAGAGTGGGCATCCTTGTCTTGTCCCAGATGTTAGTGGGGGGGGCTTTCAGCTTTTCTCCACTGAGTATTATATTTGTTGTGGGTTTGTCATAAATGACTTTGATTATGTTCAGGAATGTTCCCTCTATACCTACTTTGGTGAGAGTTTTGATCATGAATGGATGTTGGACTTTGTCAAATCCTTTTTCTGCATCTATTGAGATGATCATGTGTTTTTTTATTTTTCTTTTGTAAAGATCAAAGAGGAAATTAATAAAATAGAAATTTAAAAAAACAATAGAAAAAAATCATTAAAACCAAGAGCTGGTTCTTTGAAAACGTAAACAAAATTGACAAACCTCTGGCTAGACTCCCTAATAAGAGGAGAGGAAGAACCCTAATAAGCAAAATTAGAAATGAAAAAGGAAAAGTCACAACGAATACTGCAGAAATACAAAAAAACCATGCGAGAATACTATCAACAATTATATGCCAACAAATTTGACAATCTGGAAGAAATGGAAAACTTTCTAGAGGCTTACAGCCTGCCAAAACTGAATCAAGAAGAAATAGGCCAAATGAACAGACTGATAACTAGAAATGAAATGGAATATGGCATTAAAAACGCTCTCTACAAATAAATGTCCAGGACCAGATGGCTTCACAGGAACCAGCGCCCATCCTCCTTAATCTTTTTCAAAAGGTTGGCGAATAAGGAACACTCCCAAAGACATTCTATGATGTCCCATCACTCTAATTCCAAAATCAGACAAAGTTACCACCAAAAAAGAAAACTATAGTCCAATATCTTTGATGAATATAGACACAAAAATTCTCAACAAAATTTTAGCCAACTGAATCCAACAACATATCAAAAAGATCGTACACCATGACCAGGTGGGATTTAACCCAGGTTCACAAGGATGGTTCAACATATGCATATCAATCAACATCATACACTGCACTGGCTTATCTTTATCAGTTTGTATTTTTGAACCCTAGGTCTTTTGCAGGACAGGCATCCTCAACCAAAATACACGATGTTGATTTTTTTCATCTTATTTGTTCATTATTTTTATGTTTTCCTTTGAAATTATCCTTTATTACTATTTTTGTCTTTAATTTTTAGTTCTTTACTCTGGCCCCTGAAGTTACATGCAAATATTATATGTTATAAAAGTATCTCTTTTCATCACCGAATCAAAGGTTCTTGAGAGTGTCTGAATCCTTGGTCTATCATCTAACATTTAGTTACCACTCTAGGTTTATGTTACCTGCAGATTAGATATTCTGGATTCAGTCTGATCATTGAAATTATGGATTTAAATGTTGACCAAGGTAAGACCAAATTCAGAACCAGGAAATATGTGAGAAGACTTCCTCATAAAATGACATTGATCAATTTGTCAGTACATATGAAGAGAAGTACAAATTTACCTGTTTCTACTATGATACATCCATCACTCTACCCATTCCCAAAACACATATAAAGCATCCACATGTTCTGGTTGCTGTGTATTAGCTATTCATAAGCATTTTATTCTGAAAAAAATAGCTTGGTAAGTATGAAAAAACAGGCAAATACAGTAACATGCAAGCAAGACAACTGATTTTAAGAGGTGGCATAAGAGTAAAAAGAAATGAAAATTAATATTGGGGAGATGATCAAGAGCCATCTTTTAGTACTATAGACACCAATATTCTCAAAAATAATTTACATTTCTTTCCTCATTCTCTTCACCAAATTATCACTTTTTCATTGCTTACAACCAGTCTCCTACCCTTTATAATTCTGATGGGAGTGA
The DNA here is from genome assembly GCF_016906955.1 of Phacochoerus africanus. Taxonomy (NCBI): domain Eukaryota; kingdom Metazoa; phylum Chordata; class Mammalia; order Artiodactyla; family Suidae; genus Phacochoerus; species Phacochoerus africanus. The sequence goes on along the minus strand of NC_062560.1, from coordinate 107,555,865 downwards.
GATGTCTTATAAAAGAACTTGAAGTATCTTACCTATCATTGAGACATTTCAAACTAACTTAGCCTTCTTTATCAACTCCCTCCTTCTTTCACCTCTTAAACCTTTGGTTCTATTCCCACTCCTATGACCACATCTTACATGTTTGCTTTATAGCCTGATCTTTCTCCTTAACATGGGCATTGACATATTCCAGCCTCAATTTTTTCTAAAGCTCATAATATTATAAAAGAAAATATAGCAGAAAACCTATAGATAATCTTGTTCAATCTCTTCATGAAGAAGAAATAACTTCCCTAGGCAATATTTCCATTTTTCCAAATGGAAAAATCTGTTTCCTCTCTGGCATATCTTAAACTATTATATGCTACACAACTCTATTCTCCCTTCTTCAAATGAATATTCACACACACACACACACACACACACACACACACACACACACATATGGAAATTACTTTCTGATATTTATCTTCAGTCTACGTCTTACCACACTCCAGTCTCATTTCTGTCCATTGGAACTTCTTATGTGTCATCTCTTAATCCTCAATGTCTTAGTATTTTCAGGCTGCTTTGACAGCACATAAACAACAGAAATGTATTTCCTGTAGTTCTGGAGGCTGGGAGTCTAAGATCAGGGTGCCAGCATGGTCAGGTTCCGGTAAAAGCCCTCTCCTGGTTTCCAGATTGCCAACCTATCTCTGTGTTCTCACAATGGAAGGAGCAAGGGATATCTCTAGGGTCTCATTTTTAAGGGATCTTATTCCATTCATGAGGGTCTTGCCCTCATGACCTAATCACCTCCCCAAAGTCCACCTCCCAATACCATTATTTAGGGTATCAGAATTTTAACATATGGATTTTGAGGGACACAAACATTCAGACCACAGCACTAAGTTTAGTAGTCCTTTTAAAGAACCTATCTCTGTCTACAGAAAACCAATTAAACAAAGCTTGAAATTATTTTGAATTATTTATTCAATCTCCCTTATCTCCTATATTTAGTCATCATTGTTCCTTTTCTTAACTTGATGATTCTTAGCCTGAATTCAAAGAGCTCATGGATATAGAAAGGGAAATAAAGAAATTATTTTCACTAACTTCCAATTGAGCATTTTTTTCCCCAATAATGAATGTAAGAAGCTTCTCTTTAGTACTTCCAATATCCAGTTACTCAACAAAATCTGCCAATGTTTTCCTCGGGCTATTGGAAGAAGACAACATAGAGTCTTCAGGATATATTGACTAAAAGTCTCTTTAATGCTCCTAACATTGAATAATATTATCCATTTCCCTTGAGATCATCTTAGGAAAGTGTATGTATGTCAGCCCCCAATAACAGCACCAAAAGAAATGACAAGAGAAAAAAATAAATTATCAAACATTCATGTAACAAACAATGTCAATGTGCTAGACATTTTACTTTCACCCATTTAACTCAAAAGAGGAAAGTGCTGTGATTCTAATTGCACAAATAAATTAATTCAGATAAATAAAGTACCTTGTTCAAGCCAATTGCCTAAGAACACATAATTTAACAGGTGACAAAGCTTGGAACTGATCCCTATGCCATTCTGTACCTGTCTGCAGATAATTTTTAAATTTTATTTTTATTGTGGTAAAGTATATATAACATAAAATTTAAAATTTAACCATTTTTAAGTGTACAGTTTTATGGCATTAAGTATATTCATATTGTTGTGCAAATATCTCTACCATCCATCTCCAGAACTTTTCATCTTCTTCAACTGGAACTCCATAAACTATTAAACACAAACTCCCCATTCTTCCCTACTCCCAGCCCCTGGCAAGCACTATTACACTTTCAGTTTCTATGAATATGAATAATCTAGGTACTCCACATAAATGGAACCATAATACTTGGCCTTGGCGACTGACTTATTTCACTTAACATGTCTTCAATACTTACCCATATTTTAGCATGTGTCAAAATTTCAATACTGAATAATATTCCATTGTATGCATATACAATACTTTGTGTATCTATTCATCAGTTAATGGGCTCTTCAGCTGCTTTCACCATTTGACTGGTGTAAATAATGCTGCCATGAACATGGGTTTACAAATATCTGTTCAAGCCTCTGTTTTCATTTCTTTTGGGTATATATGCAATAGTAGAATTGCAGGATCACATGGTAATCCTATGTTTAATTTTTTAAGGAATAGCCATGTTTTCCACAGGAGCTGCATTATTTTATATTCCCATCAGCAATGTAAAAGAGTTCCAACTTTTCCACATTCCCACAACTATTTGTTATTTTCTGTTTTTGTTTGATTCTTTTAATTTTTTTATTATTTATTTATTTATTGCTTTTTTTTTAGGGCCTCACCCACAGCATATGGAGGTTCCCAGGCTAGGGGTCAAATCAGAGCTACAGCTGCTGGCCTATGCCACAGCCACAGCAACGCAAGATTCTAGCCGAGTCTGTGACCTACACCACAGGTCATGGCAATGCTGGATCTTTAACTCACCAAGCAAGGCCAGGGATTGAACCTGTAACCTCACGGTTACTAGAGGGATTCGTTTCCACTGCACCACAATGGGAACTCCGTTTTTTTTTTTTTTTTAATAACAGCATTACAATAGGTATAAAGTGGTATCACAATGTGGTTTTGATCTGCTTTTCCCTAATGATTAGTGCTATTGAGTATATTTTCACATGTTTATTAGCCATTTGAATGTCTTCTTTGGAGAAATGTTCATTCAAATCATTTGTTTACTTTTAATATGATTATTTGCAATGGATTTTTTATTTCTGAATTATAGGACTTTATATATTCTGGATATCAGCCCCTTTTCAGACATATGATTTGCAAATATTTTTTTCTCATTTCATGGATTAACTTTTAACTCTGTTGATAGTGTTCCTTGATGCAGAGAAGTTTTTGATGAATTCCAACTTATTTACTTTTTCTTTTGTTGGCTATGCTTTTGGTGTCCTATCTATGAAATCATTGCCAAATCTAATGGCTGAAGCTTTTCTGCTGTTTTCTTCTAAGAGCTATATAGTTCAAGCTCTTACATACATGTCTTTTATCTATTTTCAGTCAATTTTTGTATATGGTGTAAGTGTTCAATTTCACTCTTTTACATGTTGATATCCATTTTCCCAACATCATTTGAAGAAGAGATCATCTTTCCCCACTGAATGGTCATCACTCTTGTTGAAAATAATACTATTAATGAGAGCCATTCTTACTGGTGTGAGGTAGTACATCATTGTAGTTTTAATATGCATTTCTCTAGTAATAAGTGATGTTGACATGGAAACAACCTAAATTTCTGTCAACAGATGAATGGATTAAGAGATGTACATATACACAATGGAATCCTACTCAGCCATAAAAAAAAAAACTAAATAATGCCATTTGTAGCAACATGGATGCAACTAGAAATTCTCATACTAAGTGAAGTAAGTCAGAAAGAGAAAGACAAATACCACATGATATCAATTATATGTGGAATCTAAAATATGGCACAAATGAACCTATCTACAGAACAGAAATGGTCTCACAGACATGGAGAACAGACTTGTGGTTGCCAAAGGGGAGGGGGAAGGAGTGGGATGGACTGGGAGTTAGGGGTTAGTAGATGCAAACTAGTACATTTAGAATGGATGAATGAAGTCATACTGTATAACACAGGGAACTATATCCAATCTCTTGAAATAGAACATGGAAGATAGTATGAGAAAAAGAATGTGCATATATGTACAACTAGGTCACTTTGCTGTACAACAAAAATTGACAGAACATTGTAAATCGACTATACTTTAATTTAAAAAATTTTAAAAATAAACTAAAAGTCATTTCAGCATATATGCAAGAGTTTATTTCTGGGCTCTGTACTCTATTCCATTGGTTCAAATGTTTATTTTTATGACAGTACCACTGTTTTAATTATGGTAGCTCTGTAGAAAATTCTGAAATCATGATGTGAGAGAGCTCCAACTTTGTTCTTCATTTTTAAGATTGATTTGGATATTTGGGGTCCCTCGAGATTACATCTGAGATTTAGGATGGATTTTCCTATTTCTACAAAAACTGTCATTGGGATCTTGAGAGGGATTGCATTAAATCTGTAAATCACTTTAGGTAGTGTTGACATCTTAACAATATTTATCTTCCATGCACACAGGTGTCTTTCCATTTATTTGTGTCATTTACATTTTTTTGTCAATATTTTGTAGTTTTAGTTTATAACTCTTTAGCCTCCTTGGTTAAGTTTATTCTTAAGTACTTTATTCTTTTTGATGCCATTGTAAATGGAATTGTTTCTTGATTTCATTTTTGGATTATTTTTTGTTAGTGTGTAGTAATGGAACATGATTTTTTTGGTGTTGACTTTATATTATGCTACTTTGCTGAATTCATGTATTAGTTCTGGCATTTTTATGGAATTTTTAGAGTTTTCTACATATAAGATCATGTCATCTGTAAACCGAGATAATTTCTCTCTTCAAATTTGGATGCCTTTACAGTAACTTTTAGGGAAAACCTTCATAATTAATCTCTGGATTTCATTCTCAAATACCTTGGATATCTCTCTGTGGGTAATGTGTCTACATTTGTTTCCACACTCTTTTCCACATTTATTTTTGTTATCAATATCTCACTCCATTCATTTATCTAAGAAATATTTGGATTTTAAAGCCTACTATGTGCTGGACACTGAGGCTCTTGGAATACATTAGTGTCCTCTCTACTCTCAGGAATTGTACTCCATAGTTCTTTCTCTAGAGAATAGCAGCACAAAATATGAACAACACTATCTTGTGGAACCTCAGGATACTTAAAGCTTTTGATGATTATTGTGTGATTTACTGACACCTGAATGACAAACATTCAATTTTATTTATTAGTTAGAATGGCTTCCTGATTGTATCTAATTTTGGTGCTATTAGCAATAATTTCATTTGTTAAAACACTAACTATACACTTAAAATGGATGCATTTTATTGTATGCAATTATGCCTCAATAAAATCGAAGAAAAACTATTCTCAATAAAGAAAAAGACCCCTTTAAGTCAAGGACATACTTGAATTGCACTTAGATTGAATAATTCAAGGTAAAGCTTATTTACATTAGTAAGCAAAACTGAATTATAGCAACTTGAAATGAAATATATGCATATATAGTCATATGGAGATAGACGTAGTTAGGTACGTAGAGCTTTCAGGTACATATATCAAAGTGTTTGGATTAAAAAGTTTTACAGGAGTCCTGTTGTGGCTCAGTGGAAACAAATCTGATTGGTATCCATGAGGACTCATGTTTGATCCCTGGCCTCGCTCAGTGGATTAAGGATCCAACGTTGCCATGATCTGTGGTGTTGGTCACAGACGCAGCTTGGATCTGGTGTTGCTGTGGCTGTGGTGTAGGCCAGCGGCTACAGCTCTGATTCGACCCCTAGCCTGGGAGCCTCCATGCCTTAAGGCGTGGTCCTAAAAAGACAAAAAATTAAATTTTACATATAAGCCCTATAAAATCTTAGTTCAAGAAACAAGACTCAGCTATAATTGACCTATTTACTTGGACATTAATAATATGTTTAAAACAACTTACTTTCAGTTCAAGTCAGATGAATATTTTTTATACTTTTATTTCAGGATCTTCATTATTGAAACACAATGGTAAGTTTCAGCTCAAACTGATCTAATAAAACTAAAAGTTCAAGTGTTAATTTTTCCACTTACTAGCTATTTGATCTTGGACAAATTATTTACCTTGCTGTGCCTCCACTGCCTTACTTCTAAAATCAGGATAATGATAGAATCCATTTCACTGAGCCTTTGAGATAATCAAAGGAGGGGATCCATTTGAACCACTTAAAACAATGACCAATACAGTAAAGACTCAATAAATATGAACTGTTATTTGTGATGATTTCCCAGCTTTTTTGAGACTAAATTAAGTCAAATTATTTGAGACAATTTTATTTCTGTCCAGAAAGAGGAGACTGAATACAGTTTAAATAATTTGTTGTACAAATAACTTCAAATTTATTTTAGATACTTTTTCAGTCCACGTAATGATGAAAGATGCAAACTACCAACTTTTATCTCTTTTTCCTAAGTGTCTTTTGTCAATATGTGGTACACTAGTTTAGGAAATTAAGATTGTCTTATCTCTTAATCATTTGAATAATGCCATTAAGACATTCAACCAAATTTCTCCATTTTATTGGCCATCACGTGAATTTTTTTAACTGATGATCAATCTGGACCAAGTTTTTCATTAGCTCAATTAAAAGACCCAAGTAACTAGACACAAACAGTATAGTTAATATCTTTGGCTGTTGGAAAGAACTAAGGTGATGGACAAGTTTCTTTGATAGTTTAATTAATTAAGCCCCAGTTTCTCAAAGATCATATTTACTCCTAGTAAATTTTTAGTCACTTAAATTAGCAAAGTTCAAATCAAAATATCAAATCATATTTCAAAAAGTGTTTCTGGCTTAGGGATTGGGCATTTCTATAAATCTTCAGAATGTTAGAGCTGGAATCAACTTAGAATGATTCTCGGAATGTTAGAGCTGGAAGCAACTGCAGCTCATCAGGACTAACTCTCATATATGTTTTGAAACATCAAGATCTACAGGGAACAAGAGCAAGTTCTAGAGAAAATTTATATCTCCTAAGAGTAAGTTTTTAAAATCTCTACCTTTACAGACCTTTGATTAGAAAGCTGAAAAATATATATGTGTTTGCACGTGTGCCTGTTTTGTCTTCATAATCATTTTTACGTGTTTGTCAAAGGCTTATGACTCTGTGTAGTACCTAGATCAGTTGGCTCCTAAATTGTATTAAATTCCGTATTAGGTCCCACATTACAGGCTTCACATTTTTAATCATGATATCACTAGTGGGGGTAGAATATCAAAAAACCAGGGATATAACCTCCAGAATACCACAGGAACACTGAAGCCACACTATGAACCCATTCACTCTAGGTGTGGGTCCGTTGATACACATGAGCTACTATGATTCTTGTGCTTTACATATAACCAAGTCCTGCTGGCCCTTACTTAGACCATATTTACTTTTACTTTAGATACGAGTCTAGTGAATTTTGTTTGGCATTCTTCAGTCATCAGTAGATTGCAAGAACGCTATAACAATTCAGCAATAAGTAACAGTTGACACCTTGCTAGGAAAGGAGGCAAAAAAAAAAAAAGCTAAAACTAAATCAAATGAATCACTTGAAAATTCTTGTCCATTAAGTGAAGGTCAACTCCAACAAACATCTTACATTTTTCAAAATCCTCGTTAGTTCTCATAAATACTGTAACAACTGATGCTAAAGCAGATGACTAAGGAAAGTGTTGACTTTATGTGCATTGTCTCCTCTGTAAAGCAAGCTCAAGAGCATAAAACAAGAGTTTAGGAAGACTCCTGACCCAAATGGTTAAAATAAATTGAAACAAAATATGCTTCAGCTATGATGAAATTCAACTAAGTATAATATTTTAATCTACAGATATTTGTCTGTCTCTAAATCAATCAAGGAAGAGATTGTATATACTATTTCACCACTTTTTTTCTATTTTTAAGTCATCTTTCAAAAGAAGCACACATAAACATAAGGAAAAAATATGGATTATGTGTCATAGCCAGCTTTTTTGAGTCATAGGTTAAGTAATTATGAATCTCAGTCAAAACAAGCAAAATTGAAGTTTAATTCCACTGACTACAGAACTATAGCATAATCAAATGTGTATTTGCTTAAAGCCAATATACCTGGTTCTATGACAGTAAATCAAAAAGAAAAATAAGAAAAAAGGTTTTGTATTTATGGACGTGTCTTAATGAATCCTAAGTAAATTATAATTCTGTTACACTTATGCACAAGTGGACAAGAACTATGATGAGGAATGATTTTAGATCTAATGTAGCATTTGTTTAGTAAGAGAGATTGATTCATGTCAACTGATTGTCCAGTGTACTACGTAACCAACACTAAAGATATATAGAGATAAGGAATTTCAATATAGTTTAAGAATGTGGCTATAAACTGTATGGGTATGGTTTCCTACCACATCAAAGCAATCAACTCTTGCCAATCCTGCCTTCATAATATATTTTAAATCTGTTCCTTATTTCTATTACTTGTACCAGTACCTTAGCGTAAGACTTTCACCATTTTAACTTGGAATTTTGCAGCTGCCTCCTAACTGTCCCCTCCATCTACAGGCTTTCCCCATTAAAATTAATCCTGTACTTCTCCACTAAATTAATTTTCTTAAAGCACAAATACAATCAAATCACCCTTGTACCCATAAACCTTCACTAGTTCCCCACCGACTACTAAATAAATCCAAAGTTCTTATTTTGGTGTCCAAGAATGTGGATAATCTAGCCCCAAACTACATTTGCACTCTTACCTCTTACATTTTCCCCATTTGATATAGCAAAAACTTGTAATACTTTCACACACATTATACTGTTTATGCCTTCACACCTTTGATCTTGCTGTTCCTTTTACTTCAAATACTGCCCTTCCACTTGGTGAATATTTTCTTATCTTTTAAAACTCAAATCAAGAGTAGCTTTTTTTTTTCAGACCGAGTCCCTGACCCTCTTAAGATGTATCAGGTGCCCCATATATATGATGATATTAATTCAAACCTTGATGACTGAGCTTTCTGTATTTAATCATAATTTTCTATTACTGTGACTTTCTCTCTTATTAGACAATTAGCTCCCTGGGGCAGAAGACTGTGTAGTATTTATGTTTTTACCTCTAATGTCTGGTATATATTAGGTGCTTATTAAATGTTAATTGAATGAATTAATGCAGATGCTTCCCATATCTATTTATGCAAACTAGAATTCTCTGGACACCAGTTATACTTTTCCATATGCCTGAAGGGCCATCTCCTGCAAGCACTACAAATTTAAAATAAAACAAATTTGCTTCCTATCCTCTTCTTTAACACCTACTAGTTAATTCTCTACATTTTCCATCACTGTTAATGGTACCACCATCCTCCCAGTTCCCCAGGCTCAACATTTCGGAAACATACAGTTAGTTATTATGTACCTAGAAAAGCATTTTTCACATCTGTGTCATCTTTTTAATTTTCATCACTTCTGTCCTAATTCACGTCCTTAATATCTCTCATATGGGCTATCACAATAGCTTCCTAATGGCCTCCACACCTATCATCTGTTTTCAACTTTAAAATTCATTATTCATGCTTCTTCCAGATTAATCTTTGTAAAACAAAATCCTATCACATCATTCTCTTGCTTGAGAAAAACTTCAATGAGTCTCATTGCTTAAGGAAACAAATTCCATTTCTTTAGGCTTATACTTAAGTTTCTCCATTGTCTGATAATCATCTATCCTTCAGGCCTTACTTCTACTACTTCAATCCAAGTTCTATGTACTTTGGCTAAATAACGTTGCCCACTAGTTTCCAAATCTACCCCACACTTTCCCGTTATAGTCTTATCACAGTTTTCTCTCTCAAATGTTTCATTTGATCTCTAATTGCCCAAATCAATTAAAGACCTGCAGATATGCCACATACACCACAAAATCTTCCTTGATCCTCACAGTTGGAAGCAAACGTTCGTCCTCTGAACTACTGTAGTTTCTTCACTTACTATGTTCTTTTGTGAAAGTCATAATCTTCTTTTTCGTAATGAGTTGTCATCTCCCTTACTAGACTACAAAGTACCTGAAGTCAGAGTTTGTGACTAATACATCTTTTTATTTTATTTCGTTTTATTTTGAATGATATTTAATGGAATATTTGAGTAACCAATAAATATTTGTTGCAAGAATGGATTTGAATGTTTATCAAAATGCAAAATACTGTTGGGCTATTAAGACAGTATATTAGAGACAGCAGTCAGAAGCAGAGGAGAATTGCAATCCTGTTGACAATCTTTGGGGTACATCCTCTTATCAGCATATGACAGAATAAATACAGTAAGGTAGCAAGTTATAATTGACAGAATACACCTGAAAAATGTGTGACCTTTTAAATGCCAGTAGTACAGGCTTTGGATATATCTGCTCTAAGATTTACCAAGCAAATCAGCCATTTGAAATCAATAAGGCAAGGGGAAGTAAAGAATATTTTAGATATTTATACTATTTATAATTTTTCATTGTTTACATTTACTACCAAATAATAAAAAGTGACCCATAAAAGTGGAATGTGCATTTCTTTATAGAAATAGTATAGGAATATAGTACATCACATATACACACTCATCTTTTTCTAATTTATTTTTAAATTTTTTTATTATAGTTGATTTACAATGTTCTGTCAATTACTGCTGCACTGCTGCACAGGGAAGTGTCCCAGTTTTACATATGTGTTTGTGTGTGTGTGTGTGTGTGTATGTATATATATATATACACACACATACATACTTATACTTTTGTGTTTTGTCTTTTTAGGGCCACACCTGCAGCATATAGAGGTTATCAGGCTAGGGGTAGATGAGCTGTAGCTGCCAGCCAACACCACAGCCACAGCAACACAGAATTCTAGTCACATCTGCTACCTACACCATAGCTCATGGCAACACCAGATCCTTAACCCACAGAGCAAGGCCAAGGATTGAATCCAAGTCCTCATGGATACTAGTTGGGTTTGTTAATCAGTGAGCCACAACGGGAACTCCCATTCTTTTTTTCATAATATCTTCCATCATGTTCCATCACAAATGATTGGATCATTTCCCTGTGCTCTACAGCAGGATCTCACTGCTTATCCTTTCCAAATGTAATAGTTTGCATCTACTAACCCCAAACTGCCAGTCCATCCCACTCCCTCCCCCTCCCCCTCCCCCTTGGTAACCACAAGTCTATTCTCTATGTCCATGAGTTTACCTCTGTTCTGTAGATAGGTTCATTTGTGCCATATTTTAGATTACACAAATAAGTGATATCATATGGTAATTGTCTTTCTCTTTCTGACTGACTTCACTCAGGATGAGAATTTCTAGTTGCATCCATGTTGCTACAAATGGCATTATTTTGTTCTTTGTATGGCTGAGTAGTATTCCATTGTGTCTATGTGCCACATTTTCTTAATCCATTCATCTGCACACTCATCTTAATACTTATAAAATAGAGAAACACAGCGTTCCATTGTGGCTGAGTGGATTAAGAACCCAACTAGTATCCATGAAGATGCAGGTTTGATCCCTGGCCTCGATCACTGGGTTAAGGATCCAGTGCTGCTGTGAGCTGCAGTGTAGGTCATAGATGTAGCTTGGATCCAGCATTGCTGTGGCTATGGTGTAGGCTGGCAGCTGTAGCTCCAATTTGATCCCTAGCCTGGGAACTTCCATATGCCACAGGTATGCCCCTAAAAAAGTAAAAAATAAAATAAAGACATTCTTTACAAAAATAAACTCCTACCCCCAAAACAGCTCACTGAAAGCAATTAAAAATGGACTAGTATGCTATTTTAATGGTAAATCATTGCCTTAGGATCATTACCCCCAATATTTATGGATTTATCTGTAGTTGTAACATTCACAGTTGGTTCCCCCAACTAGATTCAAACTCTTCAGTATAAACTATTTTTACATTAACTCTCAAGCAAAAGTGAGTCTAGAGTTTCTCAATAATTGTTAGTTGACCAAATAAATAATGAAGTGTCTTTTATCATCCACATTTTTATCTCTATAATGTGCTTTAGCCACATACCTGGTATGACCCATCACTCACTAGATTGTTCTTAGGATTTTCTTTAACGGGGACATTTGTAGTTAGTGTCTTTGCAAGTCTCCAGAGAAATCACATTTCATTCTAAACTTTCAGCTACGTGGCAGCTTGAGTTGTTTAACATTGTGCCACGGTTTTTCTTGGATCATAATGAAATACTTCTGTAGTACTTCCATGATTGCATTAAGTAATGAATGTACTATAACACTGTAAGGAAACATGAGGATTAATGTTGACATAAAATGCTAATGTTTGTAAAAGGGAAATTGTTATGTATTTCTTATTTATTCCTTGATACTTAGAACTTTGAATGGGCTAGAATTTCATTACATAACCTTAATGTGGCATGGCTAGAGAATTTTAGATTTCACTAGTATGTCTATAAGAATCTTATAGGAAAAATAATAAAGCCTTCTTATAACATATATCAACATAGTGTCTTCTGGGAAATGCATTTTATTAATGACTTAATTTCTTATTTTTCCACAGGATTTGAGGTTCCAATTAAAACCCTGTTTGGGCCATTGCGTTACTGCCTGCTAGTGCTTAATCTTCACCGAAAGCCTCATCACTTATTTTAAAACAAAAGAAGAACGAGGTAAGGAGAAACGTAATGAAATGCAGCATAACACATCTTTCAAAGTAAGGGGAAGTAGCTTTTTAAAAATGATCTAGGATCAGTGACATTCAGAAATTATTTGCTGAACACTAAATGTGCTCAAGTGTGGCACCTCAACTCCAAGGACTCCATCTTCTATTATGAAATGAACCACACAGAGTTATTTTTTTCTCTTTGCTGTTGCAGTAGCCTAAGGTAATAGTTATTAATGTCACTGATATACCACAAATGGTAATGTGGATTGCAGCAAGAATCTTTTACTTTGTCTAATAAAGATTCTATGATGCTCTGAGCTAAGATGATGAGTATAATTGACAATCTTAAATGTTGTTTTTTTTAATATTCACAATTCTAGTATTATTCTCATAACATATCGTGCCCATATTTGCTTGTATCATGAGGTCATACTTAACAGCTTTCTGTCCAATCCATCATGATGTCCTTTAATTCTCATGTTATTAATTCACCATTTAAAAAATACTTATTCTGACAGTTCTTTGCAGTGTTATATTGCACTGAGTAACACTGCCTATATCAATGGAATATATAATAATATAATCAGAGGTGTCATTTAAAAATGCATTATCAGTCTCTAAATCCAAATCTACTGAAACATATAGATATGAAAATAAAGTTGAAAAGTATTAATATTTTCCCCCTGTAATCTCCAATAATGGGACTTTTTTTCATTAAATTAAAAACTCCCTGCTGTGTGGCACAGAGAACTCTACCAAATATTCTGTGACAATCTATGTGGGAAAAGAATCTGAAAGAGAACGGAAGTTTGTACATGTATAAATGAATCACTTTGTTGTATAGAAAAAATTATCACAGCCTTATAAATCAACTCTACTTCAATAAAACTTAAAAAACTCAGGTAAACAATTATTTGCCATGAAAACAAATTGATATTTAATGTTTATATTAATACTAATTGGGGTTGATATATTGGAAATGGCAATTATTAATTCTGGATTCTCAAAGTATAAACAGGCAAAAAAGTATAAAACAGGTGAAACTATGTCTATAGTAATGTCTATAGTAATGGCAAAGTTATTAATTTTATTGGACATTTTGCCTTAGAGTGAACTACATTTTTGAGTGTCTCTAGAAGTTTCATCGTGTTTGGGAAGATTCAGGGACAAGATATTTACCTCTGAATCGCAACTCTCCCTTTAGGGTCTTTCAAGGTGCCTGTGTTTGTTGAATGATGGAAGGTAGAGAGCAAGGGAGATAGGGAGAGAAAAGTTATGCTTCAGGGCAGCCAAGAAATTTGTCTACTGCTCTGTGTGAACAATGTTTGCTACATGTCACTAAGGATTTTGATTTTAAAAAAACTTCAAGTTTGGATTCTCTCCCCCTTCCCCCCTTTTTTTTCCTGCCACACCAGCAGCACATCAAAGTTTGGGAGCCAGGTTTCGAATCTGAGCCACAGCTGTGACCTATGCCATAGCTGCAGCAATGCCAGATCCTTAACCCATTGTGCCTGGCAGGGGACTGAACCCATGCTGCCACAGAGACAATGCCAAATCCTTAACCTGCTGTGCCACAGCAGTAACTCCCCAAGTTTGGATTCTCTTTCTGTTGCTAGTCTCCGCTTTAGAATTTATTAATGAGCTATGTCCACGTTCCTCATTAATTCATCAGCAACCTCTTTAATGTATTTAACTTTCATTTAAGCCCCATATGAAAGCTGGGGAGAGCACCAACGGGGAAAGTATAATAGCCAGCATACTACACTAATTAATTTCAATAAAATTTTATTTTATTTCATTTTATTTTAATTGTTGACTTATGTATGAGGTTCACCCTGTAAGTTCACTATAACCCTACATATATTTTAGTATTCTAAAAAATAAAAATCCATTTGTGAGATATAACATTGTTATCAGTGCTCATATGTTAGGTAAAACGACAGCTGGTTTATGTGCTGCACTTTTGTATATCATCTAGTCTTAAGACCTCAAACTAGTAGTTTGACTCACTAATTCTCATATTTTTGTATAATGTAAAAATAAGTAAGATGTGACTGCCCTCCCTTTAGGATGTGGTTAAGGAATACCCTGAGGCTACCTCTGCATTGAATCACCATTTGAGTTCAATTTATCAAATATGTATTGATCACATTCCATTCCAGGCAATGTTTCCACGTTTTTAAAAATTAATAAAACATGGCCCTTGTCGTCTCAGATCGTATAATGATTGAGGAAGCCAAGTATATACAACATTTTAATACAACCTGTTGAGCATTCTGCAAGAGATATATGTAGGCCAATGAAGAAATGCTTGAAGAGATAATGCCTAAGCTATAAGAAGATGAGTAGAAGGAAGTCAGGCCAAAACAAGACAAAGCAAAACAAAAAGGTGTGGAGCTACACAGAGAACTGTGTAAAGGCACAAATACGATTAAAACGAGGGTCACCTCTCCTAGTGTATGATAGGGCGGTGAAAAAAGAATGCTTCCTGAAGAAAAGAGAAGCCTTCCCGAATGAGGTAAAAGTTGACAGACGTCTGGAAGCATAAGTATGAGTAAGCCAAATAAAGAATCAAGAAGGAATGTTTTCTAAGCAGAAAGAATAACATTCAAAGATTGTGTTCATAAGCTTGCTTGATGTCCATTTGCATGGCATCAGTCAAAATATATTTAAGAATCAGTGGTCCTTTTTTCTCATTCTCAACAGTGTACATAGTCAATGCATTGATTTTTACCTCTTTGAACTCTGAGTAAAATTATATAAACATAAATTTGCAAAACTGAAGGAAATGCAGTTTCTACTTAATACAGAGTCTTGTCTCCTAGATGAAGAAATTGAGGAAGCTCAGAGGAATGATACGACTTGTTCAGGGTGAGCTATTGGTTATTTTCAGAGCCTCAGTAAGACCCAATACTCCCATATCTGCAGAAAAGCTTAAAAACTGAAGTATTTTAGTATTGCTTCCCTCAATTCCAGCAGATTGCCATTAGAGGCAGTAAAGTCTAGAGGTTAAAGGGTTGGCTTTAGAGTTAAAATATCTTTGTTTTCATCAAGTACATTCAAGTGACTTTAGGCAAGTGATATAACCTCTTTTTGCTTCAGATCTATCGGCTATAAAATGGAGAATAATAATGTAAAATGCTTAGATTGGTGCCTAAGACATAATAAATACTCCATAAATGTGCTATTATTAACTGTCTTTAGGCAATCAAGTATTACTATACATGTATAGATTGTGGTATGGGCACTCTTGAAATCAATTTGACTCTCCAAATCATTTTAAACTTTCTTCTGTAATAACTACTACATAACCAATTTCCCCCAAATCTTTCTAATTTATAATGTTTTAGAACTGCCATGTACACAAAATCCAAATTGATTTTAAGTATTACTATTAATGAAAAATATTAATTTTTTTAAAAAGTGGGATAGACTGGGAATTTGGGGGAAATCAGATGCAAAATATTGCATTTGGAGTGGATAAGCAATGAGAGCCTGCTGTATAGCACAGGGTACTATGTCTAGTCACTTGTGATGGAACATGATGGAGGATAATGTGAGAAAAAGAATGTATATATGTGTGTGTGTGTGTGTATGACTGGGTCACTTTGCTGTACAGCAGAAATTGACAGAACATTGTAAATCAGCTATAGGAAGATGTGGTACATATACACAATGGAATACTACTCAGCCATTAAAAAGAACAAAATAATGCCATTTGCAGCAACATGGATGGAACTAGAGACTCTCATCCTGAGTGAAGTAAGTCAGAAAGAGAAAGACAATTACCATATGATATCACTTATTTGTGGAATCTAAAATACAGCACAAATGAACCTTTCCACAGAAAAGAAAATCATGGACTTGGAGAATACACTTGTGGTTGCCAAGGGGGAGGAGGAGGGAGTGGGATGGATGAGGTTCTGGGGGTTAATAGATGCAGACTATTGCCTTTGAAATGGATTAGCAATGAGATCCTGCTGTGTAGCACTGGAAACTATGTCTAGTGACTTATGATGGAGCCTGATAATGTGATAAAAAAGAATGTATACATGTATGTGTAACTGGGTCACCATGCTGTACAGTGGAAAACTTACAGAACACTGTAAACAGGCTATAATGGAAAAAAATAAAAATCACTATATAAACAAATTAAAATCTTACTAAAAATAAGTAATATGAAATACTGGCTAAGGGATATTCAAGTAGGAATTGGAAATCTGTCTATTAATTTGAAATGTGAAAACCATTTCTACCCTAAGCAAAATTGTCCATGAATCTGTTTCTCGTATAGCTATACGATCTGCATCTGATCCCAATCTTATGTTCCAGCACCTCTACTATATAAACAATAGATTAAACAAAAAGCGAAGTGGTATAAATTTAATACTTTAGGGGGAAAAAAAGATCAGATCTACCCTGCACGTCAGAAAGATGATGGCCTTTATTAATTTGGCAAAATCCCTTTAAGGGCATTTTTATTCTTAAAAAAGTTTTGGTCTTATATAAATTTCCTACCCAGTAGATATTAGACTTTTACTACAGGGCTTTTGAAGAGTAGATAGCTACATATGACATGAGACACCTCAGTGCTTCCAGTCATTATATTCACTGCTAATGAATTGAAACCTTTAGATTTATAATGTAGTTCATAAATCAAAGCAACATTTTATACACATTTATGTGATCTATAGTTATGCACACAGAAATTAACTAACAAAACTATTACCACCTTGGGAAAAATATGAATTTGTTTTGCAGTTTAAATTATGAAGATTTAAAAAAATAATTTGCTGTTTGGAAGTACAAGTAAATAATTTATAAAATGCAAAGGACAAGATTTTAAAAACAGAGGTTAACAGGAGTTCCCACTGTGGCACGGTGGGTTGATGATTCAGTTTGTCTCTGTGGAGGCACTGGTTCCATTCCCCAGCCCAGTGCAGTGGATTAAGGATCCTGTGATGCCTCAGCTGCAGCACAGGTCACAGCGCTCAGGCTCAGATTTGATCCTTGGCTGGGGAACTTCCATATGTTGCAGGTGCGGCCAAAAAAAAAAAGGAAAAAAAATAGAAGTTAACAGTATATGGCTTATAAATAAAACTATTATGTAAAATATCCAGCGAGCAGATATCACAAATCACTGATTACTGGGTTTTCTTAACATAATAATATCCTCAGTGTTCATATATTATGGTATAAGTTTCTATAAACTATTATGAGAAACTGTTGTTTTATTTATTTGTTTTCTACTATTTCAAAAATATATAGTAGTAATAAATATTCAAACCTTACAAGTTTAGATTATATTCCTTAGGGAGCAGAATTTGACAACTCCCTTTTCTTCTGGAGGAAGAAATGTAAAGGAAACCAGATAACAGGAATCTGTTTTAAAAAACTACTTTCAGGTAATAGCTAGAGTATATTTTCTCTCTCCACACTGTTCTACTATGAGGTACTCCATAGTTTACATTTATGACCTGATTATTTTATGCCTACAATAACTTATCAAGAAAGTCACATAGACTATATAATTTAGAAAGGTCTTCATTAAATGTAGGGTAGAATCCATCAGTGAAACCATCCCTGGGCTTATTTTGCTGGGAAGCTTACGACTGCTCACTTAATCTCTTTACTCATCTGTTCATATTTTCTGTTTCTTCATGATTCAGTCTTGGTAGGTTGTAGGTTTCTGGGAATTTGTCCATTTGTTCTAGGCTATCCAGTTCTAGGCTATCCAATTTGTATGTAATGGTTTATAGTAGTTTCTTTTAATTCTTAGTATTTATATGGTATCACTGTAATGTATCATCTTTTATTTCTGATTTTATTTGTTTTAGTCTTATCTGTCTCTTTGTCTAGCTAAAGGTTTGTCAATTTTTTCTTTCCAAAAAACTAGCTTTTAGTTTCCATGATCTTTCTATTGTCTTTCTAATTTTTGGTTCATTTGTTTCCACTCTTCAATTCTACTAACTTTGGGCTTAGTTTATTCTTTTCTAGTTCCTTGCAGTGTTTATCTGAAATCTTTTTTTCTTAATGTAGGCTATTGTCCCTCTCAGAACTGGGCTTTTGCTGCAGTCCACAAGTCTATGTATATTTTGTTTCCATTTTCATTAGTCTCAAGATCTACTTCTTCTTTGATCAATTTAAAGAGAATGTTGTTTAATCTTCACATATTTGTGAATTTTCCAGTTTTCCTCATTGTTGATTTCTTTCACAATGTGTGTGATATTCTGTATATGTATATATGTGTATATAGATATATATGTATATAATCATCATGTTGTACACTTTAAATCTCATATTTTTCTTTGTCAATTATACCTCATTAAAGCTGGAAAAAATCAACTTCACCTTCTCAGATTAAAAATGAAAATAAAATAAAATAAAAATTTTAATAAGGTCTTCAACATCTGACATCAAAACAAGAGATTTCAAGTCTTAAGACTTGGTCAATCAAAACAAAAATTAAAAAGTTAAAAAACAGCAATAAACAACAACTTAAACCTTCATTCCTCAACCATTCTTATTAATTCTTTTTTTTTTTGGTCTTTTTGCTATTTCTTGGGCCGCTCCCGCCGCATATGGAGATTCCCAGGCTAGGGGTCCAATCGGAGCTGTAGCCACCGGCCTACGCCAGAGCCACAGCAACGCGGGATCCGAGCCGCGTCTGCAACCTACACCACAGCTCAGGCAACGCCGGATCGCTAACCCACTGAGCAAGGGCAGGGACCGAACCCGCAACCTCATGGTTCCTAGTCGGATTCGTTAACCACTGCGCCACGACGGGAACTCCCATTCTTATTAATTCTTATTAACTGAGTTCTACTAAATTCAGGATATTTTAAGATGTTTTGAATGTGCACTTTCATATCAGAAGTCAGTCATCAATTAAAAAGTATGTTGACAGTCAATTTTCTATTTTTATCATTTATGATGATTTTACTTTCTTTTGTATTATTTTATAATATCCTTCTAAACTTATTCTGTCACAAATTTTTAAGTTTTCATATGAAATTTTTTTGTTTTGACCCAAAATTACTATATAATTTACAATCTTTGTTATATAGATTTTAACAGAGTTTGTAAACATTGCCCTCACAGAGACTGGCTTCCTCGAAAAAATGGTATGTGTGAGCATGTATGTGTGTATGTGTCTCTATATGTCTGTGCCTGCATCCATGTGTACGTGTGTATGTGTGTGTGTCTACAAATATGATAGAGGGAGGGAGAGATGGGGGGAGAAAAGGGGAGAGGAAACACACTAACTTTCAGTGAGAAGTCAAGTCAGTCAAGTAAATGAGGTATACTAAAACTCAAGGAAGTGAAGTGTACATTAACTCTTCATTCCTAGCCTAACCACCAATATATTAATTAATGAAATTGTTACATTTTAATATAAGGTTAGATTTGGGAAAAACTTCTGTAATTTTTCTTTCATGCCCACTAAACAATAAATATATTGACCCATGAAAAGTGTAATTTATTTCAATCATAACTGATTTCCTCAAATATGGAATAACTTTTGGCAAACAGCTTTTAATTTTGCTTGATATAATTTAAATAAAAGTTAATCAGTTCTTAAGGAGTGCAAGTCCTTTTTTTTTTTTTTTTCTATCCTGATCTTTTTCTCCATTTCGAAACCCCTTTTTTGGCTTCTATTATTATTGTTGTTGTTTTGGGTTGGTTAAAGATTCTTTTGCAGCATCTTATTAAAGAGAAAGGAACATCAACTTCCTTTCACTGGAAAACTAGTTAAGTCTGCATTCAAAATTGTGTCATGTGAGCATTCTCTTACTTTGGCAAACATGTTTTTGTTTGTACCATTAACTGTGAGTCATTTGGATCTACAGAAAATAAAATGAATGCCTGTGAGTTACATGTTTATTTTCACTAAGGCCTAATCAGTAAGATGGAAAAATAATAAAGAAAAAAATTCTAGCTCCTGGATTTCTTCTCTTTCTCAGTAAATACAGCCATCTTTCAGTAATATTTTCCATTTTGAATGTACACCACCAAGAAAGCAATTTGTGAAAGGTAATTTGTCAGACTTTGTGATTACCTATTTCTTGGACCCATTTGATTCCCTCCAGAGTCTTTCTCCCTGATTTTCTGGCTTTAAGATTTATTTTCAAATTCCTATTATATTTACAGAGGATGTGCTTGACAGATATGTTGCAAGGATTGTTATACATGCAACAGAATGTTTAAAAAAATTACTCACTTTGCTTATAAGCCAGTTTATTGTCCTCTGTGCAAAGTAACAAGCCATTCTGTCATGGATGAAAGATCTTGATTTGAATGTTTACAGTGCACAACTCCTTTATGGCTGAAAGCTTCTAGTGATTTCAATCTTTCTGTCACCCATACAAACCCTGTATCTACATACAAAGATATCTGATTACAATAGATAAAGATTTATTTTTCAATGATTAGCTGCAATCATTTCTTGATTAAATGTCTCTATTAAGAACAGTGTTCCATCCTTTCATGGCATCTACCACTCCCTCCACCACTTTTCAGTCAGCTGCAATCAGAAAAGTCATTAATTGACAATAAAACATCATTTCAGATTTTTGTGTGGATTATGACTCTGACAACTTATTTTAAATGAATTGATATTTTTTATTTTTTGATTTTTAATGTATCACATTTAAAGATATTATATATGACAATTCTTAATGTCAATTATAAATGTAAATAGTTATACATTTGGAGATTTTTAAAGTTCTTACTTGGGGTGTTCTTACCATGAATGAGTAAGCCAGATTCTTAACAGTGGAAAAGCTACTGCCTGGGAGTGATCTACTTATATTGACATTTTGGAACTAGTACAGTTCCATTTAGTAAAATGTTAACATAGTAGTTTAACGGCAGAGGAAAACTTGATTCAATGCCTTTCTTAGCCAAAAGAACAGACTGGATAACGAAAAATCCTTATTGACAATAGGAAACATCCTGATACATTTGTAATTACAGTGTTCCTCTTAATCCAGTATTTCACTATGTGTTATGGCCCTTGCAGTCTTCATATTTAATCTACACGAATTGGAGTAATTCTTGCTCCCATTTTGAGAACTGGGAAATGAAAAAGTAATTTATTTTTTTCAAGGTCACATATCACATCTATGATAGAGACTGAAATAATTTATCATTGCACATATGTGTGGTGTCTTTTTTAGGCAATTTCTGTCATTATTTTCAGTCAATTCTCCTAACTGCTAAATAACCACTTCTGACAAATCAATGAAGATAACTACCAAGTCAAATCTAATATACAGAAAGCAATGATAAATACTTAGCAGATTCATGGGGCTTGGACACTTACAAAGTATTTTCACATCCATTATCTAATTTTTTTTTCATCTGAACAACCTTAGAAGCAGGAAAGGTAAGTATTTTTATCCTCATTTTAGAGGTATGGAACATAAAATTCAGAGAAGTTAAATCACATGGCCCAAGTCTCAGACCTAGGAAGTGGGAGAGCCAGGATTCTAATGTAGATCTTTTGCCTCTAAACACAGCAATGTTAATACTAAAACAGTGTCATCCAAAAACTTATAATTTGTCTCTAGACAAACATCTAAGCATTCTTGTTAAACATCAAGCATCATTTATAAGATAATTTCATTTTAGTTAAGTATACCTCACTCACAAAATTATGCATGGTAAGAAACAAAATATTCCAAAAACAGATTTGAAAAACTGTTGTATATAAGTATCTGTTCTATCCAATTATTTATACCCCAATGAACTTTCATATCTGTTGTTTAGTTATCTAAGATGATCATTAACCATATTTTACATGTGAAGAAATATACTCTGAAAGGTTTTATAACATACCACAGATTTCACAGTTTGTAATTTGGTGGAGCCAATATTTAAACAAATATCTGTCTTGTTATCTAAGTCTTTGCTTTTTCTAAAGTCAAGAGTTATTTTTCTTGATGGTGGGAATCATTTTTCAATGTATACATATATCAGATCATTGTGTTGTACACTTTAAACATATTATAATTTTATTTATCAATTAGACCTCAATAAAGCTGAAAAAAGTTAGATATTGTAGACTTCCTTGTATAGACAATATTTGTATATTTCACATAAAAGACTTCTTGTTAAATATATAGCTAATTCTGAACGGGATTCCTCAAATACTTAAGAATTCAAGATTAGAGGTATCTTGCAGAGCTTAAGTGCTATACGGAGGGACTTGATGATAAACTTGAGATGTATTTACACTTTTTTCTATATTTTGTAGTAAATGTGGAATAAACCTTTGCTGAGCATTTGTGTCAAACACTCTCCTGGGCTCTGAGGATATAAAGATGTTTAAATCATGGCTCCTTCCCTTAAGAAGCTAATGGGAAATTCATTGGTTCATTCATTTAAAAAGTATTTACTGAGAATCTATTAGAAAGAAAGGCCCCAAATGAAAAAAGTGTGTATCTACTTCAATAATTCAAGGATTCATAAAATAGAAGGGACTTACTTTCTGAAAGTTTCTAGTCATTCTAGCGGTTCACCTTTATAAAGTTCCATGTCAACTTAAAAATATTAGTTAAAAGAATCACTTTCAAATGCTCCCAAAGAGCAACATTATTTACACTCATTCATGCTACATAATGAATATATATTGAAAGTCACCATCTGCCCGTTTTCCTTAGTGACAAAGTATTGTCAAGACTGTTAATTACCAAAGTCAGAAGAATTTTTGTATAGTTGAACTTCAGTGTGACATCTTGGACCAGTTTACACATTACAGGAAATAAAAGTGAGTCAATGATAATATATGTATGTGGTGGTTTTAACTTATCCCAATAATCTCTGTTTATCTGGTCAAGCAAACAAAACACCCTGTGAAACTGCATACCTTCATGTCCTGAGTTTTCTAAGTCAATTAGTCAATAGCTCAGAGGGGATGAGATTAATCCATAATAAAATCACAAGCCTAGAAAAGACCAATAAATGCCTCACATCCCTCTCTCTGTGTAATATTTTAATCTTAGTTCTCTGTTTTGTTGGCAGAGATTGTGAAATTAGATAATTCTTATCTTTATATGTTTCCAGTAATAATACTTTTATTAGTATGAGAATTTCAAGATGCAATAAATAAACAATGACATTCTGTCTGTCCTCTTTTTTTTTTTTTTTACCATTGCTAGTGTCAATGTGTCAATAAAAGTTAGAATGTCTGATTCCTCCTAATCTTCAAATGCTTATAAAGTGACACATTTTATTTACACTTTGAAAATGCACATTTAATTCTTTTCTTCTGTGAACATCAATATTTTTCTGCTCAGTGGATGAATATTGAGCAGGGCAACTTGCCAGCTCTCCACTGGAGAATTGGGATCTGGCACTCCCTCCACTTTGAAAACACGCTCAAGCAAGGCTTCTTGTTCACATAGGGCTCACATTAAAAAGCAAACTCAAAATATCTTCAAACAACACGAGACACCCTGCTTTATGTACTTAAAGAAGGTCAGTAGTATTTCTCATGCCAAGGAAAGCATATGATTTAAATTTCAGAACATGATTTCATCTAAAACTTGCAAAAATGTTTTTATTTGACTGGAAAGTTAAAGAAGAAAAGAAAGTTGTTGCTGTTTGCATGTATTAACTCAATACTTTCAGTGACATTTCTCTAACAACCACAAATTGCTGCATTCTCTATGGTGGGCAATGTAATTTTTGAAAAGTTATTAGGCTTTCAAAATGACATTTTCTACTTTTGTAATAAAATACCTTGTCTACCAACCAAATAAAGAGTTTCTGACACCCCAGGGCAAATAGCAGTAGGTGGGGTGGGGGTGGGGTGCAATTTTATGAACATATACAAGAACAGCATGTTTAAACTCTTAATTTTATTACTGTAAATTTATTTCGATTTGTCTCTGGAACACAGCAGGAACAGAGGAGACTGTGTGCAAGAGAGCAAAAATAGCTCATTTAAAGCGCATAAGTTCTGTAGATGTAAATTAAGCTCTCCTTAGTTTCAAAGCTTATAAAGTTTTAAAGTAAATCATTAGATCTCTCTTGTTACCGATAGCATGTTTCCATCTATTACCTTATTTTTATTATTTCTATTCTTGATCATGCCAATTTGCACAAAGAGAAAAGAGATTGAACCAGACTTTAAAATCTCCAAAGTTCTTGTCCAGTACCCTTTGTGTGAACCAGGACTCTATACACGGTGCAAGGGGGAGGTAGGACATCCCAGCTTTTTTATTTGATAAAAAAATCTTTAACATTTTCTGTTATTTTTAAATAAAAATTGTATATGTTGAAGGTGTGCAACATGATAATTAGCTATACGTATACAAAGTCAAAGGATTACTACTATATTCATTGTAGCATTATTCACAATAGCCAATATACAGAAACAACCTAAGTGTCTATAAATGAATGAATAGATAGAGAAATTGTGGTGTATATATATGGAATGGAATATTATTCAGCCTTAAGAAAGAGGGAGATCTTGTCATTTCTGACAATACGGATAACTTAGAGGACATTACACTAAGTTCAATAAGCCAAACACAGAAAGAGAAAAACCACATGATCTCACTTACACATGGAATCTAAAAGAGTTAAATGCATAGTAGCAGAGGGTAGAATGGTGGATACCAGGATAAGGATGTGGTGGAATTGAAATGTTGGTCAAAGGGTAACAAAAAAAGGGTTTTGAGGTGACCAGCATAATCAAGCAGATCTGTCAATCTAGTTGCCTAGTGGTTTGTTTTGTTTTAACAACAGAGTAAGGCTTTAGCAACTTACTTACTCAATGGGTTAGAAAGTTAAAATTTTATTAAATCATTAGTACCATTATTAATATTTATTGACTAGCTACTGTGTAACAGTGCATTAGAATCCATTCTAGTCAAATATAACATCAAATTGGTCTGAATGCAATTTTCTTGAAATTTTAAAATAGTTATTTTTGACATAAGATAGAAATGAACCAAGTTCTAGAAGTTCAAATTTCCTCAGTTTTTTCTTATTTATTCTTTATGTTTTCTTGTTCCATCAGCAATTTCCTGTAACACTTGCATATAAAAGAATATGGTATTTGCCTTCAACTTGCCCACATGTATATAAGCTTTCCCCAAATCATGTCAACTCCCTATGTTTCCATCATCACTTAGGCACAAGCAATATCTGTGGAGATAATTCATATATATATATATATATGCCTTCAAAAAGCAATGATACCGAAGGCAACTGTTTTTATAAGCAGAACAGAGTTTTCTTTCCCTAGATAAGAAATGGTTAATGAGATAATCTAGATGAGATGAAATTACAACCAGTACACAATCCCCTACCTTTCTCAATGCTCTGTCCTCCATTCATCTATATTATCTTTTACTAATTTTCTAAGAAATGGAAGCTATGATGGTGCTATAGTAGTTTCTGCTTTCCCTAATACCTACTACCATACTTTGTTTAAGAATTCTTAACATGACTTTTAGCATTGTTAAGTAACAAATTCTAAAGTCTACCTTATTTTGTACATCTTCCAGTATAAGAAACCAAAGAATACTAAAGTTCTGTACCTTGACTGCTATCAATGAGGAACCCAGAAGACAGATACATCTCAAAGGAACTTTGCAGGTTGGGAGGATGTGCTTCTTTCATTGTTCTTTTATTGAGCCATCTTAAATTCATTTGTTCAATATTAAATCAACTTAGGAATCCACGTCCTCACTTTGTTTGTCTTCTCCTTTTTAATTTTCTCTGTCAATTCTTTTTTAAGCTGATCTTTTCATTTAATTTTCTCCTCTTCCAATTTAAAAAAATTATTGGCATAGATTTGACTTACAATATTGTATTAATTTCTGCTGTATAGCAAAGTGATTCAGTCATACATATCCTTTCTTTTCAGATTATTTTCCCATACAGGTTATTACAGAATAATGAGTAGATTTCCCCATGCTATACAGTAGATTCTTGTTACTTATCTATTTTATATATAGTACTATGCATATGTTAATCCCAACCTCCTAATTTACTCCCCCCCCCACACACACACATTTCCCCTTTGGTAACCATAATTTTGATTTTGAAATCTGTATGTTTCTATTTTGTAAATAAGTTATTTTGTATCATTTTTATTGGATTCCACATATAAGTGACCTCGTATAATATTTTCTCTCTCAATTCTTAAGCTCAGAATTTTGTACCCACTTGACTGTTTTTTTCCCCTGTGACTGGATTATTACAGCCTACTTGTCTCTACAGTCTTTTTTTTTTTCTCCCTGATTAAGCCCACTCAGTAAACCATGGCTAATCTAATTTCCTTTAAATCTTACACCCATCATATCATTCATCTTCTCAAATACCTATGGTATTTCCCTATTTACCAGTACTACTCTGCATGACTTCCAAAGCCTTCTATAATTGGATGACCCTTAGCATAATGTTCAAGTTAATTTCACACTTTTCCATAACACAATTACTCTGCTTTCATCAGGCTATTTTCTACACTGTGCTGCTCATGTTATCCAAATAACCTTCAAGGTTCAAGAAGGTCACAGCTCCTCCATGAATCCTTCCCTCCGTGCCACAGCCTGTACTGAGCAATTTCCTTCACAACTCTCCTATAAGACATTTTATGACTCCTTTATGACTCCTTATGTTATCACTTAATTTTATAGTTGTGAATTTTAAAAATTATTATAAATGTTATATTACTTTCATCCTATCTTCATAACCAAAGTAGAAGCTCTTTGATGGCATGGGCCATTATTTGTTATTTCTTGCAGATGTCCTAGAGAACCTAGCATATCATTATACACTTAATAGATCCTCAATGAGTATCTGTTGATAAAGAGACTGTCAATATTTATTGATAAGGAGAATTGAGTTAAATGTCATTTCTGAATTTTTGACTTACTGCCACCAGACTATTCATCCAGTAAATGAGAACACTTGCTATGTACACCTTCTTCCATCATTTAATTTAGCAGGAGAACAAAAGTGTCTCCTTGTTTAATATAGCCTGTCAATTTATAAAACTTTACCAAAATTGAGCTAATAATTTACACTTTAAAAGAGACTTTGGCAATTTTGTGATTCTGTATATTGTGTAGATTGACAGTCATAATCTATGACTGTCATAATCTACCATGGTAGTCGACATTTCAATAACACAGATCAGACATGCTATTATTTTTCTTCTCTCATCGTCACATGTGTAGCCTCCACATTCTGAAATTTATGGTTTACAAAGATATATATTTTTCACCTACAGTCTTAATCACAGACTTTCAGAGTAGGACAGAACTTTAGAGTTGATCTAATTCAAATGACAAATCTGAAGTTTGAATCTCTTAAATGAAATGTATTAATTTATTCAACACATAGTCATTGAATACCTCACATGTACTAGCCACTCAAGCAGATAGTACTTGACTATATGTGGTAACTTGCAACTCTCAACAGTGTGTCTCAACAGTGTGAATTCGCCAATTCTATCAGATAATGTCCTTTGGTTGGAGACGTCTCTCTTTTATTTCATTGAAATCTGCTCTCTGGAATTTCCTTTATCTCATTTTATTTTTATTTATTTATTTATTTTTTGTCTTTTTAGGGCTGCACCCACTGCATACAGAGGCTCCCAGGCTAGGGGTCAAACTGGAGCTATAGCCACCGGCCTACACCACAGCCACAGCAACGCCACATCCAAGCCACACCTGTGACCTACACCACAGCTCACAGCAACTCCGGATCCTCAACCCACTGAGCGAGGCCAAGGATCGAATCTGCCTCCTCATTGATCCTAGTCAGATTAGTTTCTGCTGAGCCATGACGGGAACTCCATATCTCATTTTGGTTATTAGAACAATATAAAACAACTCTAGTATCTGTTCTGCAGGACAATCCATCAGTATTTAAAATGTCTCATGCTCCCCTATAGTAATATTTCTCTTCTCTCTGTCACACCACTTCAACTCTTCCCAGGTTTCCAAACGGTATGGTTCACGGCTCCTAACCACCCTGCTTGTTCTACCGTCAGTAAGTTCCAGTGCTGTTCTTACCAAGCTTATCAGATGTAATAACCATATTTTGCAATAATCACCTTTACTGAAATTAAATGTACATATAATATAGCCTACATTATCTATACAAATCCATGTTTTCACCTATAAAATCTATAAAAGTATCTGTAAAAATACATAACTCATCTATAAAATCTACACAATTCTTGAACCTCAGTATAAATGGGAAATGCAATGAAATAATTTTATAATAAAATAAAATGTTTTGCAATGTGTCAGTAACAACTAAACTTTGAAAACAAACAAAAAAAAACCCACTCAAGTTTTCAAAGTGTCCCCTGGTGGGGAGAAGCCACCCCCACAATACCCTGATAATGCACTTTTCTAATGGGTCTAAAGTTCTTTAAAATAAGGTGACCAACTTTGAATGTAGCCCTTCACATGTACTCTAACCTACTTATAAAAAGTGAAATTATCTCTTGCTTCATTTTATGTACTATACTTCTATCATGACAACCTAAAATCAGAGAACCTTTCTTATTCACCCTTTGGGCTTACTATTAAGTAAAATTCCAAAGCCTTTTAACATAGGTTTCTAAGTGTGAGGCCAGGTCACTTCCCTTTTATTCTTAAATATTTTAAATATGAAAATACAGCACATTAAATGCAACCATGCTAGATTTGGAACATTTCCCTGATCTATTGATATTTTTGAATCATGTTTCATGTTTCTCATGTATTATATTCATTCTGCTTCACAGTTTAATTTCATCTATCAATTTGATAAATATTCCTTTTATGTCCTTATTAAAAGAAAGAAAAAAAGAAAAGGAAGGAAGGAAGGAAGGAAGGAAGGAAGGAAGGAGTGAAGGAAGGAGGAGTAAGGAGCAACTGATTCGTACGTAATTCCTTAACGTCAAGGTCAGCACCTCCTCCCGAAAGAACAAAGACCCACCACCCCGATCCCTCCCCTCCCCCATCAAGAAGAAAAGATTGGGAGAGAACCACTGTTAACCTCTCGGAAATATAGTGAGAATATATAGTATAGTTGAGACAACATGATTATCTGCTTAAGAATGCTTACTCTATTACTTAATTTTAAGTAAATAATAGAGTAGTCTATTTTGTTGATTAGACCCACTTTTAGAAAACGTAATTTTTTTCTTATTTTTAGGCCTGAGCCTGTGGCATGTGGAAGCTCCCTGGCTAGGGATCAAATCAAAGCTGCAGCTGAGGCCTACGCCACAGCCACAGCAACACCAGATCTGAGCCACATCTGCGACCTGTGCCTCAGCTTAACCTATTGAGCCACAATGGGAATTACTAGAAAATGTATATATGTATTTAAACCTGAGTCTAGATACTAGTATTCACTAAGGCACAGGTTTGATGGGTTTTATTACATATATATTTGCTAAAGCACATTACATTACAATCAACAAATTGTATGATTAAACAAATGTCTGTCTTTCACACCATATGTGATTTGGACAACACACTCTGGAATAGATGGCTTTATTCTATTTTAACCTCCTTTCCCAGATAAAAACCAGCCCTGTTTTATAAATGAAAAGAAAAAAAATAAAAAATGAACACTTACTCTGGAGTTACAGTATTGGCTGAAAATTAAAATTTTACTACTTTACAGCTGTACAGACTTGGAAAACTCTATGCCTCAGTTTCCTTAACAGCCAAATGGGGTTGAATAGAGTATTTTCATAGAGTTGTTTTTAAAAACTAAGATAATCCCCTTTGGGTCTGGTGCTTATTAAATGCTCAGTAAATGTTTTAAAGTTTCAAGAGCTCAAGTCACATATTTGTTGCCATGTTGAGTTACTAGTTCAGCCACTGTTCTGGTTGAATTAACTATTGACAAATCTGGCCAACATCTTTACCCAGTGAATTATTTATTGCTATGGAAAAAACTACCCCAAAATATAGTAGCTTAAAACAATAAACATTTATTATCTCACAGTTTTTGTAGATTAGAAAAATCTGGCCACAGCTTATGTGGGTTTCTATGGCTCAGAGTATGCATTCAGGCTGCAGTCAAGGTGTCAGCCTGGGCTATGGGCTCATCCCGGAGCTCGTGTGGGAGCAGGGGTTGGGGAATCCACTCTCACTCATGTGGCTGTAGGCAAGCTGGCATCAGCTCCTTACCAAGCAAGTCTCTTCAATAAGGCAACCCACAGCATGGCAGCTGCTTCTCTCAGAGTGAGCCAGTGAAAGAATAAAGGGGGGAATTGATGTCACAGTCTTTTATAAATATTCGTAGAAGTGACATCCCATCATCTTTGTCATATTAAGTTGATAGAATCAAGCCACAAGGCCAGTCCAATGCCAAAGGAGGGGATTACATAAGTGTATGGAAACTAGGAGGCAGAGCTCATTGGGGACCATCTTAGAGGCTACATACCACAACTAGCAAGATGCTGGCAGGGCAAGACAGGAAGGCTGGGGATCATCCAGGTTTGAGTAGCTCTTCAAATCACTCAGTGGTCAGCATCAGGACTGTAGCATATTGACTTACCTCATGCCATACTCACTCCTTTCTTGGTATTGGCAAAGGTTGGAAAAGAATATTGTAACAAACACAGTGTAATGGGGGAAAGGGCACTAGCCTGGGTTGGAATCTCACATATGTCACTTACTACCTATTTCACTTCACTAAGCCTGTAGGGTAACATGGGTTATCAAAAACTGGAAGCTATTATAATTAAATATATAAAATGTACATATATTTAAATAGATGCAAATATATGTAAATACTAATTTTTAATTTAAAAAGTATACGTGATATACCCACAGGTCCTGGCAAAGTTCCCAATCCATAGTAGTTATGTTTGGTGAATGAGTTTGGCCTCCTCTCCTGATCCTCCGTTATGTCTCTTTGTCACAACAGAATGACAATTCATTGAAGGGAAAGACTTGATGTCTCATTCATCTTTGTATTTCCTAATATCTAATGCCTTCATAGCATACCATAGGCATGCAATAAATCCTTGTTGAATAAATATAACTATTAATCACAAATCATGAATCATTCACTTTACTATCTCCCTTATTGCCCTAACATCTTGTCCACTTATTTCCATTTTTTTCACAAGAATATTGGTGATCAGTTCAAATGCATGTTTCATAATAGATGTTATTTTTAGATAGAGGACATACTGTAATTATTTCTAATTTACATCCTGAAGAACAGTATGATATGACCCACCTGAAACAAATTAGGATACGAGCAGATACAGTATTCTACATTCTTCCCACGTTTTCTGTTTTTCTTTTGAAAATACTTTAACCATTTTCTGCCATTCTATTCTCTTCATGTCCTTTTCCTCTAAGCAATCCTTCTTTAATCCTATTAATTCTGATGACAGCAAGTCAATAATACTTTAATGTATATTTGTGTATTTACATTTCAAGAGTCCTGTTGGGAGAGGAAACTCTAATGATGGTATTTATGATATTGTGGAACCTAAAGGGGGAGACTTGTAGACATATTGGGATTTTTCTTCTCTGTCCATTAAATCTCAACGTTTCCTACTCTACATTAGTCTATGATAATTATAACTTTAGGGTTTCTAACTAATGAAGTTTTTTCATTATAGTTCAGAGTTCACAGGTAATAATCCTTTATATATTTTATATGCCTTTTTTCCCATAATCAATTGAAGTAGCTTTTAAGAATAAAATTAAAAATAAAAATAGAGTCAAGAAAGAGAAAAAGTGGAAAAGTTGTTATAGTTGCTATAGAAGAGCATCACATTTTTCACCATGCTTCCTAGCAGCCAAGGGAAAAAAGTGAATGATTTTTACCATATACTGAACACACATTGTGTGTCAGGAACTTTGCTAGATGCATTGACATTATATCTATCTTCACTACAACCATGGAGAGCAGGTGTTAAATCCTACTACTTAACAGATGAAGTTAAACTGAAGTTGGAAAACCTATCTTGCCCAGTGTCACAAAATGAAACCCTTAAGTGGAGCCAAGATTCAAATCCAAGGACTCTCTGACTTCATAGTCTGCAGTCTTATATAGTTTTCATGGTCAAAAAGGAGGAAATATAATAATTCCAGAGATAAAGGCTTTTTGCCATTATATTATAAAATTAATTTTCTGTGTGACATTGTATAAAAGGGACATTGAACAATATGATGAACATTGCCCTTCATAACAGATTTACAATAAATGCAGAAGGAATATCCATATAGCCGTTTGGCTATTTTTTAATGATCTTTGCTAACTGTCTAAAGCATAACATCGAAGTGCAAGTGAGTGAAACTGATTCAGCAAACACTAAGCTAATATGATCCTAGGATACAGTCTCCTGGTGCCCTAAGGTGATTCAAGAATAAAAATGAAAGTACATGTCAGCCTTCAGAATGCTATTATATTTTATTAGCAAGGGTTTATTTAGAAGCTGAAGTCATTCATTAAACAAAAGTGTATGGACCATTGATACGCCAGGCACTGTGCTAGGCTCTCGGGATCCAAATATAATTTATAAAATACTTCTATTTCAAAAGTGCTTGCACTTCTTTTAGAATTAGATGAGCCATTGCCTACAATGAGGTAAGTTAATTGCTATAGTGGAAGTATGTACATATTGTACAAAAAAGGTGCCCTTAAACCTATCTGGCAGAGTCAAAGAAATATTCATAGTGGAGGTAATATTTGAGATGAGACTTGAAAGTAGCAAAAGTTCTTCCCTCCAAGCTGTGTTCAATTAGAGGCGGCTGATCAAATAGCATGAAGTTCTATGTTCTGTTCTACCAGTTACACAGAGACACAGGGTCTCTAAAATTTCAGTCAGCATTATTCAACAAATATTGATTGACTATTTCCATGATATGCTAAACACTGGAGATACAGTAGTGAGTACAATGGATACTGCCTCTGTCCTCATGATGTTTTTGTTCAATCTTTCTGGTAGATATAGACATTAAACAGAGTCACAGAAATAACCATGCCGTTTCACCTGTGGTAAATGCCATGAAGGAAAGGGGATCTCTATGTAATAGATGTAACCTAGTCTGGGTAGTCGAGGAGAGTCTCTATAAAGAAAGTGATACGTTACCTAAAACCTGAAGGAAAGGAGTTAACAAGGCCAAGTACCTTGAGGGGGTAAAAGGTGGAAGACTCACAGGTAGAAAGCATTCCAGGCAGAGAGAACAGCATGCAAAAAAGGATCTGAGGCATGACGTTATATAATGTCATTGAGAAAACTTAAAAGGGCCAGTGTGTCTGGAACAGGAAAAAAAAAAATGAAAAAAAAAAGGTAGAAATGTAGCTGGAGAACATAAGTCAGATCATGTTGTGTCTTGTAGGTTGTGTTAAAGATTTTGATATTTATCCTAAGATAGTAGGAAAACATTGGTTTGTTTAAGTAAATTCAGTGACATGGCCATATCTGCATTTTGAAAATATCACTCTGGCTGCAATGTTTAATGGAGGAGAGTAAAAACAGTTTCAGGAAAATCATTTAAGAGGCTATTGTAGTTGTCTAGTTAAGATGAAATTGTGGCTTAGGAAAGGGTGGTAGCAGTGGAGAGAGGGTGAGAACTGAGTGGATTTGAGAAATGTTAGAAGCTGGATATTGGATCTGAAGATAAGGGAATATTGTATGTCAAGGATAATTCTTAGGACTCTATACAGTTGGATGGATGGTGGTTTATTAACACAGGAAACAGTAAAATATCATGTGTATGGGAGTCAAAATCAAGATCTTGAGCTTATGTATGCTGAGTTGGAAGATCTGTTTTGATATCCAGAATGTCAAATAGAAAGTTGCCCATGTTGTGCTGGGACAAAGTTTAAAAATTAGGAGGCATTGGTGTATACGGTGTAGTTAAAGCTAGGTGTAAGCGGGTATCTACATTAGGGAAACTAATAAACTGAATATTACTATCCAGTTAGGATGATACAGAACATGAAATTAAACTGTTTATCAATCAATTTCACAGGCTTTCTTTATGTACCTATCTGATATTAGAGCATGATCTACATACATTTTTACAGTAGTTTCTGTCCAACTACTATCATCAGGTGGGCAATGCCCTTAATCAGAGAGGTTTATTTTTCGTACAGGGATTCATATTTATTTTGACATCTATTACCAGTAAGAACTCCAATATGGTAGGTTCATAGAATTAAACCTTCCAAGCTATCATTTGATAATCTACTAGCATACTACAAAGTTTTTTCTACAATATATTCTTCCCATATGAATATTTATCTATAGATTGGACAGACAATGGAGATTGATGAGCTGTATGTGAGTAGACAAGTAGCTAGCTCTGCAAATATTTCATCCCTCTGTGTACTGGTTTTTAGTAATGGTAAGTGCACACTGCACAGCAGTGCACACTCAAAAACTCCCATTCCTATGGCTTCCAAGTTATCTTTGTAAAGTTAAATAAGGGAAAGGAGGGAAAGCCATTAGGGTTTAAGAGAAATTTATTAAGAGTTTATAATCTTCCAGACACTATTCTTAGTGCTTTTTATGTATTAACTCATTTAATCAACAAAACAATCCCAGGGCATAGGTGTTATTATTATCCCATGTTTATAGATAAGGGAATAAATCCAAATAAAGTATACTAACTGACCCAGTTCCAAAAACAGAAAACCACAGAAACGGAATTAAAACATGTTAAGTGGCTCCCAGGTCCACTCTCTTAACCACTACACTGTTGTGCCTCTACCACAGAATCTACCTTCTCAATAAACAAAGCCTGAGCTTGGGCTCTGGCACATTCTTTCCTCTTAGAGAAAGGAGATAGGGAAAGGGCAAGGAAGAGGTCACAGAATCAAAATTGCCTCTTTCCCTACAATTCTGTTTCTAGTAAATGAAGTAATGTGATGGAGCTTTCCTTTATTCTCCCATCTGACAGTGTACACCTTTAGCAGTGCCTTTGCAGGGGGAAACACAGCCTGCTGCATCATTTCTATATCACGAGGTTTGGAGGAAGCCTTCCATCTGACTACAAACCAGGTTCACAGCTGCTTATCTTAGGAGACTTGACAAGGTCGCAGATTGAAATGCTATGGCTATATTATAATTAGAAATTAAGTGAAAATTTATTCAATTTAATAATTCAAGAATAGTTTGCCTTGTGTCTGTTATAAATAACAGGGTATCATTATCATATATTATTTTAAAACAAGCCTAATTAACTATATTTCTTTTTTTTAGGTCTTATACTTGTTGTGGAAGATAATGCAAAGGCTAAACATACAAATACAGACAAAAAGTAAAAAATATTCTTGAGGATAGCCTTGCTTTACATCTATGTACAATGCATCTGAAATGATTATATGACCCCATTTCTGAAGACAGATGCCCTTATACCTAAAAATCTGCTTCAATCCCTAACACGAGCATATGTAAGATCTATTTTTGTATAGCAGAATGTGTAAAAAAAAGTTTCAAAGTTGAACACTTCTTCAAAAAGACACGTTACTAACCTATTAGTTTTATTATTACCCTGCCTTTCTCATTCAGTGCCATTGTCTTGAGACTATTTTAATTTTGAATCCCAACATAGTAATATTTTGAAAATAATTTGAATATTTATCAGCCGAGTTTATGTTCATGATACCACAGTAAAATAATCAATCTTCTGCCATAACGAATTTTAAACTGGCAAATGTAACTTGTTTATTGGCTAACATATCCTTTTCTTCATTCATAGATTAGATCAGTGAACACAGTTGATAAAATTATCCAGTAGGCTGAAAAGAATCCTAAACAAATATAGATTGATAGATACAGATAATAATGTCACATAACTTGTCTGGTTATATAGATACATAGATCAATATCAATCTATATTGAAGTTTTATATATATAC
The DNA here is from genome assembly GCF_016906955.1 of Phacochoerus africanus. NCBI lineage: Eukaryota > Metazoa > Chordata > Mammalia > Artiodactyla > Suidae > Phacochoerus > Phacochoerus africanus. Next base: position 107,519,697 of record NC_062560.1, on the reverse strand, counting down.
AAGCAAGTTATGTGGCATTATTACAAATCAATTCAAATCCTTCACTTTCTCCACTCAAGTAATTTGATTTCAAAATAATCTTACTTGTAATTTTTTGATATTTCATTTTGTTTTCTCTCCTTTATTAGTTTATCAACAGGACAATCAAGTTTTACAAACCACTTAGGGTATATCTTTAAGGATGTGATGGTGTGAATGAAGTAGAAAACATTACCTGAGCCCTTGAGGAGTTTACAATGTGATTAAGAAGATAACATTTAAACGTATTAAGTGATTAGAGAACAGGCTGAGACAGTGCCCTGAAACCACTAATATAAGCTCCTATCCAATGGAGGGGAATCTGGTATAGGGAAGATAGGTGAGGCTAATATAAACTTTTCCAGGGATATAGAAGTTGCAGAAAGCAGTAATAAATGTAGAAAAAGAATAGTAGCAACTGACAAGATGTTTACACTCATACACACAGTGGCCCTCATAGGTTACAAAAAGTAATGGAGAACCTGACACTCAGAAAGCTATGCAAAAATCTGAAATGTTATCATCAGGCCATTACAACTACTGCTTTAACAATAAATGTACTGTGTATGTCTATATATTATTAGACCTTATGTTTTCCTAAAAATGGAAACTATCAAATGTAAATAAAGGTTAAAATTTGTAAGCTCTTATACAAAACTGTAAATCTCTCAACATAACTTGGCTCTGGTCTGGAAGTTTTACATCTTTAAGCAAAAAGCTCAGAGAAATTTGAAAGTGTAGACATAAATGAAATAAAATACTTTTAATATATTGCATTCTAGATGAAATGAACACACCTCATTTATCAATACAAAATAGTAATCCGAACACTGACTACAAACCCATTACTATACATATATATTGTATATTTATATTATCAAAGTAGAGAGACATGATACTAGGCCTATTTATATGGGCATTATTTTAACCAAAGAAAAACAAAACAAGTGAAGGCATATATTATTGCACTTCATAAATATTAATTTAAAAGAATTTTTTGTAAAAAACCAAACATGCCTCAGAGATCATATTTTTGCCTTTAAATATCCTATGGAATATGTTATACATAATTTGCATTCAGTATTTACTTGTGTATTTTAGAAATTGTGGCTAGCTTTCAAAAATGTACAAAATGCAACACCTATAAAATTTCCATGATGGGGTAGTTTGCATGGTTTTAAAGAGGTGGAAATAGCAAAATTGAATTTCTTGAATAATATGGAGTAGTTGTTAGTCTTAAGAGCTTTGGAGTCAGACAGGGATTCGCAACCTGACGTCACCACTTACTAGCTGTTTGACTATGACGGAAGTCAACATTACTCTTTCTGGGCCTCAATTCTCTCATTTTAAATTATGGCTATATAAACAGAACCTACCTCATGATGTTATTGTGAGGATGAATGTACATAAAGCATTCAGAATGTTTAGCACAGTCCTCCAGCCAAAGACACAAACATGCTCTCAATAAATATTAGCTGTTATAAAAATTATTTTTACAATTGAAATCAATCTATCTCCCAAAATGTCCAGCCTGTATTTGTTCTACCACAACAGTAAAAAGTGTATCATGAAAGCTCCATTATAATATTCATTTTTCTGAGGTAGAATTAAAAAAAAAAAAAAGAAAACACTGTGGTAGGTTAAGTTAAAGGAATGTGTAGTCAGTTATTCTCTAGTAATGTAAGTACTAATTATGAAGTTGTCAGGACTCTTTTCATTGTCAGGTCACTCCCTATCCACCATCCTCCTCCTGATATAGCAATAAGCATGGGGAGGATTATGGGGGGAAAGTGGGCACTAGGACTTAGCAGCTGGACTGGGGTGGTGGGAAGGATCCACGGTTTATATGCTTAGTTTGTGCATCTGTGAGCTTGCAAAAAAGCCTGGGAGAAGGGGGATAAAAGCAGCAACACACTTACTATCATGCTTTCCCCTGATTGCTCAGAAAAGTTATTCACCTCCCCTCCCCACATGCACCCACTCAGCATACTAGGTTTTCTATCAGAAAATTGGGGTGTGTGCAGAGTTGGTAGGAGACACCAGCCACTTGTATTACTGTCTAATTGAGTGAGCATGCCTGGACAAGGGCTAACCACCACACTGGCTGTTTGGAAGTTGCAGAGCCACAGGTGGACCATCCAAATCCTGAGACTACTAAACCCATGCTCTGAATTCCTACTCTCAATCATTGTGTCTACGTGGTTACATCCTGTGGAAAGTTCTTCACTATCTGTGCTCATGGAAATCCTGTGCATCCCTCAGGGCCCTGTACCAACTTCTCAGGGGGCCTCTCAGAAGTGTCAGGGTTCTGCCCAGGCTCCTGGGGCTCCTCCAGGGACAGACAGTGAGGACAGAACCTTCCCTCCCCAGAGCAGAGGAAAGGGTATCCATCTCCTACAACTTCCAGTCAGCAACACCGCCTGAGGGCTCTGAGGTTCAAGAGAATTCAACGCCCTGAACACCCTTCTTGAGCCTCTCAGCCCCCACCACCAGCCCCAATGCAGTCCTCTCAGATCCTGAGGCCTCAGCAGGAAATGGAGCCTGGGGAACTACTTGCAAAGAAGAACCTCTCAAGTTCTGGTACAGGAGTTCAGGGAACTCAATTTGAGACGTACAAGGAAAAACTGGTTTAAAAATTGTTTGAAAATTTATAACAAATACCAGTAAAGGGGCTGAGAAGGGAGGGGCTGTGGAACAAACCTAACGCGGAGGGTCTCTATGCCTCTGCCAAACACTCCCATCCACCTTCAAGTTCACTGACTGCGAGGTCTCCCGAGACTGCACCAAGTGCACATTTGTTTCTTCGACAGATAATCGACAGAGCTCCTTCTAGCCTCATGCTTGACTGTATTTTAGCTTTCAGAAGTAAGGATTTTAAGAAGGCTAGTTGGTTGCTGTCCTTACGGTAGTGAAACTCCCCAACTAGGATAATAGGGGGCTTGGGCAGGCACACTAAATATGCCCCCAAGGAGACAGCTTGGGGATCCCAGAGAGCTGGTCCTGGGTGAACCTCACCCCCACGGGCTCCATCCCCCCCTTTCCCCCCGCCCCCCTCCGACCCCTCCCAGCCCAGCGTGTGCTACCCTGCACCCCACGCCCGCTCCCCGCCGGCTCCTCCCGCCGCCTCCGCCCCCTCAAACTCGGCCCCCTGCGTTGTCCTCGTCCCACACTGACTTCGCTCCCGCCGCGCCGCCGGCCGCACTTCCCGCCTTCGCCTCGATCCGCGCCGCCGCCGCTCGCGCCACCGCGCGCCGCCCGCGCTCCGCTGCCGCCGGCCACCTTTCGTCGCCCGGCCCCGCAGCCCTCGCCTCCGTCGCCGCGGCCGCGCCCCAGACTCGATCGGCTCTGCGCTCCGCGGCCGCCCCGGCCCCCGGCCGACGCCGCTGTCTCCGCTGCTACCACGGCCAACACGGGGGCCACGCGCCGCCGCTGCCGCCGCGCCGCCGCGACTCGCCCGCCGCCCACCATGGCCCCGCAGCAAACAGGTAGCAGGAAGCGGAAAGCGCCCGCGCTCGAGGCGGCCGCCGCGGGCTCGTCGTCGCAGGGCTCGGCGGCGGCGGCGGACGGAGACGGGCCGCTGCTGCCCAAGAAGCCGAAGCGGCCGGCGGCAAGACGCTCGCTGCTGCACTACCTGAAGGGCCGCGAGGTGGGCGCGCGGGGCCGCGCCGGGCTCCCAGGCTTCGAGGGCGAGCTGCGCGGCTACGCGGTGCAGAAGCTGCCTGAGCTGCTGAGGGAGCGAGAGCTGGCGCTGGGCACCCTCAACAAGGTGTTCGCGTCGCAGTGGCTGAACGCCAGGCAGGTGGTGTGCGGCACCAAGTGTAACACGCTTTTCGTGGTGGACGTGCAGTCGGGTCAGATCACGCGCATCCCTCTGATGCGGGATCGGGCGCCCGGGCCGGCCCGGGCCCAGCCGAGCTGCGGCATCCATGCCATCCAGCTAAACCCCTCCAAGACGCTTCTGGCCACTGGGGGGGAGAACCCCAACAGCCTGGCCGTCTACCAGTTGCCCACGCTGGATCCCGTGTGCCTAGGAGACCGCCATGGCCACAAGGACTGGATCTTCGCCATTGCCTGGATGAGCGACACGGTGGCCGTGAGCGGCTCCCGCGACGGCACCGTGGCGCTGTGGAGGATGGACCCCGACGTGTTCCAGGGCAGCATCGCCTGGCACAACAACGCTGGGCTCCCCGTCTACGCCCACATCCGTCCGCGGGACGTGGAGACCATCCCCAGGGCCAGCACCAACCCCAGTAACCGCAAGGTGCGGGCCCTGGCCTTCAGCGGCAAGAACCAGGAGCTGGGAGCCGTGTCCCTGGACGGCTACTTCCACCTGTGGAAAGCGCGGAGCACCCTGACCAGGCTGCTGTCCATCAGGCTGCCCTACTGCAGAGAGAACGTGTGCCTGACCTACTGCGACGAGTTGTCCTTGTACGCGGTGGGCTCCCAGTCCCACGTGTCCTTCCTGGATCCGCGGCAACGCCAGCAGAACATCCGGCCCCTGTGCTCCCGAGAGGGCGGCACGGGTGTGCGCTCCCTGAGCTTCTACCAGCACATCGTCACGGTGGGCACGGGCCACGGCTCCCTGCTCTTCTATGACATCCGCGCGCAGAAGTTCCTGGAGGAGAAGGCCTGGGCCACCCCGCACTCCTCCCCGGGGCCCGCAGGGAGGAAGCTCAAGCTCACCTGTGGCAGAGGCTGGCTCAACCACGACGACCTGTGGGTGAACTACTTCGGTGGCATTGGCGAATTCCCCAACGCGCTCTACACCCACTGCTACAACTGGCCTGAGATGAAGCTCTTCGTCGCTGGGGGGCCTCTCCCTTCAGGCCTCCATGGGAACTACGCTGGCCTCTGGAGCTAAGGATGGCTGTCCTGTCCTCAGAGTGCCCAGATTTACCTTCCAGTCCCCTCTCATGTTCCTTTTTCAGGCTGTGTTTGTGCTTTTGACTGTGGCTTTTATCTTCCAGGTGGAAAGTGCCCATCTTACCTCTGCTTAGTGTATGAGGCAGAGAGAGAGAAGGCAGAAGTGGTCTCTTGGGCAATCAAAACTCGGTGTTAAGATTTTTCTGCACCTCCTCCAACACCACCATCTTTTCTGCCTCTCTTACAAAGAATTTTCACTAATCCTTAATTGTGGTCTCTCTTTTTGAGTGATTCACCTATGCTCTTTCTCTGGGCTGATGCAGCCATGGTTCCAACTACAATTCAATACTTTAGTTTTTATCGATATTTCAACAGTATGTTCACATCTTTTACTCATTTCAGATGTATTTCTGGAAAATGTGTGCTAAAAAGTGTCTTTTGGGCTTGTCTGAGGAACTACCCATCATATAACAGAGCAGGTTTATAGTCCTGCTCCAATTAGAAAATGCATTTCAAGTTCTAGATTGCCACCATTTGGGGTATGTTTCATTTGGATGTGGAAACTCAGTGTTTGTTGTTTGTATATTGTTGGTGTATAAAATACTTTAAAATATGTTCTCTTAGTTAAGAAATCTTACAATGATGTTCATCCTATTAATCACATTTTTGATTATTTAGTAAACATTTAGTATCAATACCCCCCAGACCCTCAGCCTTCTTGTTTAAATCTGCTATATTATGGCCTGTTTCCTTGGGTAGCATTTATGCTACAGATTTTCAGAACTAATCAAAACTGGCCTATATGTTGCAGGACAATCGGGGATGTACTTTAGGGGTAAACATTTCTTTACATTTCAGGTAACACTATCCAGGCAGCCATTTACAGAGAACGGCCAGCTGTTGTGCTCAATGTAGGCGTTGTTGACAATTTTTTATTGTATACATGGATAAGTCTTTTATCTGGATTGAGTATGTGATGTATTGTAGGAAAAAAATAAAACATGTTGAGCATTTTAGCAATTAAGCGCTAGGCTAAAGTTTTTGAATGCTTAAATACGTACTTTGTTTTTTCTTAATTGTCCTTCCAGGAATATATTTGTCAAAGCCAAAAATCTTCCAGGAGAGAAACTGAAGGTGAAATATCACCTATGCACACATTACTCTGTACGTTTGTTTTTGAAAAGCAAACTTATGCCATTATCATGGGCTAAAAGATTCAATATCATCTTGAATACCCTATCTAACTATACTTGCTATAGGTTAGGACAGTTAGGTGTCTTGTGTCTTTAAGATGATTTAACAAACTGTTTTTCATTTATACAAACATACATATTGTGGTTATAACTACCTACATATATACTGTGGTTATAACTGCCTACTCACGTATACTGTGTAGTTGCGTATGTGTATGTATTACTTCCCATGTGAGGAAAAGGCCTAGATGTATGCCATTTTATATGTGCAGATATTTCATATATTGTAAACTACATCTATGAACATGTCCCACTTGGCATTTTTGTTTTAAGTACTACATGCACATGACCAAAAAAAGAATCATACTTTATGAAAGATGTAGAGTGAAAAGTGAGTCTCATACCCCAAGTTCCCATCTCCTGCCCATAGGTCACAAGCAGTACATCTTGTGTGTGTATATCCATTTAGAGATAGTCTGTACATATATAAGCATATATGTATGTGTGTATGCAACTTTTATATAAATGACAGCACATGCTTTACATATCTGTGCCTTTTTATCATAAAATCTTAAAGATTGTCTCTCATACACATCTACCTAATTCATTTTAATTGTATGGTATTCCCTAAAATATGGTTGGAACATATTTTATTCCTTCATTACACTTTTGATGAGCATTTATATTGGTTCTTATTTTCTGTTACTATGAGCTATTCTGGAGCAATTACTTAGGTCCATACATCTTTGTGTACATGTGTATGTATACCTGCAGGATAAATTCCTAGAAATGGAATTGCTGGGTCAATTTTACATTTACTAGCCATTGCCAAATTACCCTCCAAAGAGGTCCTATCAACTTAACCTTCCATAATGTATGCACACCTGCTTCACCACACTCTTGCCAACAGTGTGTCATCAAATTCTGTGCTCTTAACCAATCAGATAGCCGCTTGATCTTAATCCTTTCTTCCTAAGCTACTGTGGCTGAGTTAATTAGATTTGCGGTCAGAGTACCAAGTAGGTTCTGAAACAAAGATCAAGAATACGAGGAAATGAAGGCAAGCAATAAAAATACTGTCAAAGCGAAGGCAGAAAACACCTGCAGTTCAGGTTCACATATCTGCAGATGGATTACAAAAGACTACATTTCTTAGATGCTTAGCTGGACCTAGTAAAGCTTCCTGGCTTATTGCACCCCAGTTTCACTTGTACTCGGTGCATCACATGTCATTGAAGAAAATCCAAAAAGGAGATGATGAGCGCCTGCACTAGGATATTTGAGGTAAGTGTGGAGATGGAGGAAGTTATTAGAAAAATGAGGGGAAAATAAAATGAAGAAGCAGCATTTGATGTGAAGGGTGAAGAAAGCCAAAGAACTGAGGTGGACTCTAAGGCTCTGGACTGAATGTAAATGAACAGTGGCAACAAATGAATATAGAAAATATAGCTACAGAGGATACACATGGAGGGTGATTAACTCAACTGAGGACATGTTGAACTTGTGGTGCCTATGTAGCATCAGGAGAACATACCCAGTGAAGAAGTGGCTATATGTTCTAGAATGAGATTATTCACTGCTGGGAAGCTGAGTGCTATGAAATTCTGGGGAACTCTCCCTTTTAGGGGCAGTCAGAATAGAAAAGGTTTTAAAAAGTGGGGAGCAGAATATAAAATAGAAGAGACTTATTTTACCCAAAAGCCATGACCTCACCAGCATGAGACAACAAAATATTTCCAATTATATTATAATAACTTTTGAATCTCCACCTCAGTCACAAAGGGCAGTTTTTCTTTCAGAGGTCCTCCCTAAATATTTATCTAGGATTTCGCATTAGCCCATTAATTCACCTTTTTTACTGGTTCTTGTTGGTACCTTCTTGGAGAATGAAAAGTCAGAGTTTGGTCACAAAGCTGGACCTCACAGTGACTGCTGGACCACTTAACCTTGGTCTGAAATGTCACCAGCACTTCCAACAGCCTGCTGGCACCTGTATACCTGGCAGTCATGCCAAAGCCCTGGCAGCTCACAGAGCTGAAATAATACCTCATCACCAGATGCTACTAGCCCTTGTTTGAGTTCCCGCCTCAATGCCACAGGTGCCACTTTGCCCAGGCTACCAGAAGACACAATCATAAAAGTACAAATATAGATAATTAGAAATGAAAAAGAAGGAATAATTACAGGCATAGGTTTATTTATGTCAGGTAATTTTAAAATCTGAATGAAAAAATTATCAGAAGATAGAAATAATGAAACTCCAAGAATAAATAAGAAACAAGAACAGACCAATAACCCCAGAAAATTGTATTATTTTGTTCAATCTTACTTTTCACACACATAAACATATAGTTATAAGCATGTAGTAGGCATGCTAAGCCTCATGGTCTCACAAATAAATTATTTAACATTATCAAGGAATATTTCATTCTGAGCCACTTCAGAGCACAAAGAGAAAAATGTACTCTTTTCTATATGAGGCCAGTATAGTATTAATAAAAAAAAAAACCTGACTAAAATTGCACAAAATGAAAAGAGACCAGGTTTACATATATAGATAAATAAATGCAATGCCTCCTTTAAAAACACAGAATATAATCCATAAGTGTATTGAAAGGAAACCATACCAGGCCAAAGTGAAGCTAGTTCCTTAAATGCAAAGAGTGTTCACTATTGAGAAATCTATTATCTCAGTGTATCTTATTAACAGGTCAAATAAGAAAACACATGCTCATGTTAATAAATTCTAGTAAATAATTTAATAAAACCCTACCACAGTTCTGATAAAATCCTTAGTAAAGTATGAGAAAATATAGTCTTTACATGGTGGGTTTGTGTTGTGTTTCAAACCTGAACCACAATCTTCTTCAATGGTACAATATTTAATAGAATTAAATAGAAAAATAAAAATTCCTCACAGAGGAATTCCTATGAAAGTAAGGAACAAATGCAAGGATTCTAAAATCACCACTAGTATTAGTATTATTACAGAACTTCTAGATATAGCAGTTTTAAAAGACAGGAAAATAAAAGGTATAAATATTAAAGGATGAAATAAGTTATAATTATTTGTACATGACTGTAAAAAATACAAAAGAGAAAATTGAAAAATTTGTTATGAACAATGAAATTATTTAAGATGTTCTGTTTTGAAATTAATATATAAAATTAATATTTTCTTATTTTCACTTATTTACTCAAGCAGCAAATATTTCTTGAGTGCTTACCATATACAGGTATTATACCAGGTGGTAGAGACACTATGGTGAACAAGACAAGCAAGCCATGTCCTCATAAGGCTTGCGGTCCATTGAAAAGGAAATAGTCAATAAACATGTAAACTAGTAAATGTATAGTATGGCAGATGGTTGTCAATACTAATAGATAAATCAGAGTAAAAGAGAATAGGGGTTAGGAACTCCAGGGGAGATGCAATTTTATTTTTCATTGAGATATAATTGACATATAACATTATATTAGTTTCAGGTGTAAAACATAATAATTTGGTATATTATATACTGCAAAGTGATCACCACAAAAAGTCTGGTTAATGTGCATCACCATATATAGTTACAATATTTTTTCTTATGATGAGAACTTTTAAGATTTACTGTCTTAGCACATTTCAAATATGCAATACAATATTACTAACTACAGTCACCATGCTATCCATTATATTGCCAGCACTTATTTATTTTATAACTGGAAGTTTGTACCTCTCGATCTCCTTCACCCATTATGCCCAACCCCCACCCTTGGCAACCATCAATCTGTTCTCTGTATCTGTGAGTTTATGAGTTTATTTTTTAATATAGCTTTTTTTTCACATATAAGTGACGTCATATGGTATTTTTCTTTCTCTATTTGACTTATTTCACTTAGCATAATGCCCTCAAGGTCCATCCTGGTCACAAAAGACAGAATTTCCTTCTTTTTATGGTTGAATAATATTCCATGTGTATGTGTGTGTGAGAGAAAGAGAGAGAGCAGAAAAGAGATCAGTGTGGTTGAAGCAGTGTGTGTGAAAAAAGGAGTAGGGTCAGAGAGGTCATGGGGAACAACATCATGCAGAAATCTGTAAACAACTATAAGAACCTTGGACTTTAAATGAGGTGAAAAGCCAGAGTTTTGAACAGGAAATTTATGTTTTAAAAGAAAATCTGGATGTTGTGTAGATAACATACTGTAGACCATAGTGGGTAAAAGACAAGATGGGAAACCATTGGTTTACTACAGTAATCTGGATCAAAGGTGATGTGTGCTATATGCCAAACTAATCAGTTTGAAAATCAGTGGAGCTTCTAGTTCAAAAATGACAGACAACTCCTTCTAAGGCTCTTATATAAGTGACAGTAAAAAATATTTATATTGAGCAACTCCGTATTAGTGCTATAAAGCAGAAAGAACACCACTATCAGATCAGGTATTTTTACAATGTTCTGGAAAACAGAAAATAGATAGGGTCACTTTGACAAATAAAGCTGAACGGTGTACCCAAGCCTAAGATACTACTATGAGAATGCTGCCATTTTGATGGGAGCCAATGTTCACAGAGAATCTCTCCCAAAGGTTCCAGGCTATACTTTGGCATACATTGATAGCAGGAGTGATTTTCAAAATGGCAAGCACATTTGGAGGACTGTTCATGGATGGGTTGGCTAGTTGGATCCTTCTCCAAATGATGGAATACTAGACAGTTGTTAAAATTCTAGACTTGATTCTTAATTTAAGGATGTGGAGAAGTAGCTTTGATAATGTTATGTGAAATAAGCAAACTGCAAACCAGAGACATAGTATAATCCATTTTTGTTTAAAAATAGGAGAAAGAAGATGAGAAGAATAAGAAAACAGTATATGTAAGAATATATACAAAAAGGTTAACTGTGTGTCTCTAGGAGATAGTCTAATAGTGGACTTTTTTCTTATTTTATACATTTATGTAATATTTGAACAGGCTGTACTGATATGTATTTCTTTAGTAAAGATAAGGGGAAAAACCAATGAAGACACATTTTAAAAAGCCTCGTTGGAGAGGGGAGAAAAAGAAGAAGAAAGAAACAATCAATGGCTCAATACGGCAAGAAACTAAAATGAGCTAAAGATGAGACAAATTCATTTTTATGTAGTATAGAGGTCCACGGAGGCCTCTTGCCAGAACAATTGCAATAGTGATCAACTGCATTCTCTCCAAGAAGGAAAAAAAAATTCAGTGTGTCTCAAAATTGACCATTGGACCCTTTGTCCCATTAACACCTGACAGACTGTGGTTTTCTATTTATTTCTTCTTACCTCCTCGAACTGATAGATTTTGGACAAGTAGTGTGAGAGTTACATAGACACTACCTCACAATACCTGCTGAACAATGATATAAATGTTCCTGACCCAGATATAGAACAAAAAGGAGATATGAACTAGAATCTACCAATCTCAAGAATCCATGTTTTACATTAGTCTTTCTTGGTTAAAATCATAACATAATAATTATAATATAATATATATGTGAATTATATATATATGAATGTATAAAATTCATAGCCAGAGGTTAATTTGAAAAACTTGTAATACTAGAGAGTTCCAATTTTTTGAATATTCATTTTCCCCCAAAACATCTCTGCTTACTATATGACCATAATTTCAGTTTTGAGTCTTGACACCTAAATGTCCATTAATCTTTTCTAGTTCTACATTCCCAACTATAATTATGGGTGGGGGTAAATTTTAACTTTGGAACAGACCAAGGTATATTCTCAGTAATTGCTATAATAATTAAATCCATTCCTATCTCTGATATCCTTTACTGATAATAAGGCCAGTCCTACACTATATTAATCTAAACTCTGACCAACAAAAAAAGGGACTTAGGGAGTTCCCGTGATGGCTCAGTGGTTAACGAATCTGACTAGGAACCATGAGGTTGCGGGTTCCATCCCTGGCCTTGCTCAGTGGGTTAAGGATCCGGCGTTGCCATGAGCTGTGGTATAGGTTGCAGACGTGGCTTGGATCTGGCATGGCTGTGGCTGTGGTGTAGGCCAGCAGCTGCAGCTCCAATGAGACCCCTAGCCTGGGAACCTCCATATGCTGTAGGATCGGCCCTAGAAAAGGCAAAAAGACAAAAAAAAAGAAAAAAGAAAAAAAAAGGGGGACTTAGTTTTATTATTTATAGAGGGCTAGGAGAAAAATAACCACTAAGAACTTTAATAAGATGTATTGAGTCTATAGTTACAGATGGGGAAGAAACATAACTCATAAAGTCTTATTGTCAATATTAAGACTTGAGCACTATTAACACGTGGGAACATATTTGCTGCACATACTTCCCTATGGTTAATCAGAGGTCTTCTGAAAGCTAGACACTTTCCCTTTCAAAGGATTAAATACCATAAATATTTAGCATTGGGAATATAAAGCAAATTGGAGATATATAAATTTGTTCCTTTGTCCTCCTTTTCACTAGGTTATTACCCAAGAATTAGTTATAATATTAACACACATCATAATAGCTGGTTGATATAGCTATATATAGATGAGTCAATCCATTGAGAATAATTCAAAGCAGTTATTTAGACTAATGTGGACCAAACCACCAAGTGAATAACAGTAATAATCTTCCTCACCCAGCTTATCTAGCTGTTTTGAATTTTGCAACCTGAGAATATAATATCATTCTAAGAAAACCAAATAAATATTCTCTATAGAATAAAGTAAAAGACTAAGATCATGGATTAAACAACTCCCTTTTAAAAAGACAACTTCTCATAAGCAAAGGAGCAGAGACATCATAGTAGGATCAGAACCTTCTGCTGAGACGGAACATTAGATAGAGACATATATTTGACCTTTAAGATCTCAATGGAGTAATGATCCTTATGTTACAGCTATATACATAAATAGTAGCCAGTATTTTATCTTCACCTGCAAAGTGCTTTTATTACTAGGCCTGTTTATTGGGGTCTCTATCTTTGTGTGAGTGTTCACATATATAAAACTTGCATACAGACGGAGATAAACTATCTTCAACATGAAGAGCTCAAGGTAATGTCTTATTAAAATCTTGAATCTTCTTTGTTTTACTTTATAACTCTCTGTGGGTGACTCACTCAGCCTCAAAATGAAAAACACAAGTCAAATTAATGGCAGAGCACTGCAGTCACCCACAGCATCTGTTATTGTTATTGTATTTTTTCCAATTTGCTGGTATGAATATTGAGTAATGAATGATAACTTGGCACTACCATTCTTAGAGAATATGTAAACATTTTAAAAAATCTCAAAACTTCAAATCTATGTAACAACCAAGCCTTCATTTTACCTCAGTATTCTGAGTTGCTGCTCAGATAATAGCAATTAGTTCTGGCATTGTAAATGTCAAATATCAAAGTACAAAGTATATACTGTACATTATGCAGTGTTTATGGGAAATCAGATGACAGAAGTGACTACCTTTCAGAATCTATACTACCAATTAAGTTTTTCCTAAGGTCACTTCTTAAAAAGAAAAAAAGAAAATGGTAAATAAATACGACAATTTAGTCATCTCATTATTACCATGCACCTACAAAATATATGGCCAAGAACAAGATTAATGAATGATAAAATTGTGTAGATCTACACATTAAAGATCATATAGTATAATACTCTCATTTTTAAGGATCTATATATTTTTATAATGGTTGTTTTAAATGTATTTCCTGACTTTTAATTTTCAAATAACAAAATATACACATAATGTTAACAAAAACTCATGTTTCTACCATCTAGAATTAACTGCGAGTAAAACTTGGTGAAGTGGAAGCCCTCCTTAAACACTATAAATTCCCTACTTGCCTCCCCAGAGGTAATCTCTTACTATAATGGTTCAGCACTTTTATACTGCTATCTATTTATATTTATTTAACAAATATTTAAGTACTTAGCATGTGCTAGACTGTTAACACTTTCCAAAGGTTTATTTATTTAATCCTCATAGTAATCCACATTTTATAGATGATCATTTTACAAAGGGGTAATTACATAACTTGCTCAAAGTCATAAGAGATGATAAGATTCTGAGTCATATCCAGACTCAGTCCATACATATACATATTTCCATGTATAACATATAGGATGACTTTTATTAATTTTGTGTACCTTACAAAATTTATATAAACTACTTACTGAATTTATTCAGCAATTTGTTCTTTTTCACTCAAAATTATGTATTTTAGATCTTCTAATGGTATGTGTATGAGTCTATACAGTTTATTTTAAATTGGATCATCCATTATATGAATATACCACAACAGATGATTATATCACTGGATAATTAGGTTCTTACCAAATTTTCTATATTTCTAACTATATTGCAATATACACATTTTAAAAAACATTGTGATGCACCTGTGTTAACTGCTCTAGATTTTTTTTTAATGAAGAAGAGGACTTGCAATTTTATACAATATCTGCATTTTCAATTTGCTTCATGCTGCCAAAACAGAACTCTAAGCTTGCTGGGGTAAGAGTAATTCTGATGATCTCAAAGATGGCATACACTTTCTCCCAGGAATATGAGAAATAATCTGAATGATGTTGTTAAGGGATTTTGCAAAAGTAATTAAAGTCCCAAATCAGTGAATTTTAAAATAGGGACATTATCTGGAGTGGATTTAATGAGGTGGACTCTTAAAAGGGACTGGGCTCTTCCTGCAGAGAAAACGATTGAAGCAAGAGAGGTTTTTGACACAAGAGATGTTGTCTGTTGCTGGCTTTGAAGATGAGTGACATTGACAGGATTTGTGGGTGGCCTATGGGAGCTGATAATGACCCTAACCAACAGTCAGGAAGAAAATGGGAACCTCAGTCCTTCAACCACACAAACAAACAAACAAAAACAAACAAACAAACAAACAAACAAAATGAATTCTGCCAACCATACAAACAAGCTTGGAAGCAGATTCTTCCCCAGAATCTCCAGACAAAAATAGAAGCAGGCCAAGATTGTGAAAGACACTAAGCAGATACCCAGTTATGTTGTGCCTGGATTTCTAACCTACAGAAATGTGAGATAATAAATGGAGATTGTTTTAGGCTGCTCAGTTTGTGGTAATTTGTTAGGCAGCAACAGAAAACTAAGACTGGTTGTGTCAATTTTTACTCTCTTAAGTGGTGTATAAAATTTCTTTTTCCCTCCTATCTTCACCAACACTTGATATTTTTCCATATTTTAACTTTTTCAGTCTGATGGATAAAATATGACATTTTATTGTTGTTTTAATTTGAATATCCTTGTTTACTAGCAACTAGATGGTTTTATAGCTGATGAAAGTTAAACCATAGTGAATGTGTTTATTTCTGTCATACAGCTAACTAAGAAGCAGAACAAGGATTGAAAGTTTGAGTTAATGAAATGAAATATGTCACTCTTCTGAAAACCCACAAAATCCCCTTTTATCTCAGTAATTCAATATATATCTAAAAGAAATGTATGTCATATCACTCTACATCATTTATCACTATAGTATAAATTCTACAGCTGAATTACAATCTGAGGTGAAACATGGTTGAGATGAGGAAAGGGATAATTATGTACTTCATTGCTTTTTCATAAAATATGGCTTGTTGATACACTTTTACTAATCATTAGAGCTGCCACTATCAAAACAAGCATGCCCTGGTCCCTAATTCTCTTTCTATTGAACAATCAAATAGCAGAATGATAGAACCTGAAAGAATAAACGTGCTCTGCAAATTCAATACAGTGTTATAGCTACTATGTAACTGCTACCTGAGTTCCAATATGCTCTGCAAATATAATATAGAAGAATATTCATCTTTGGACCACAGTGATAGAAAGACCTTTGTGGATTATAAATTCACTTCTGAAGGAAAAGCCACAGATTTTCCTTGGTTATTTATTCAATATCATAATAGCACAAGCAGTGCATGTTAAGAGTATTTTTCTATGTTAAAATAAATATTGAAACTTCTAATTAAATAAAAATTAGGCATGGTAATCACTGAAATTGTACTGGTGGCTGTTAATGTGTTCAGGTCTATAGTGAGTACACTTTTTCTACCAATGAGTTCCAGATTTTAATTGATTAAATATTGGCAGAGTTTGGAGGAAATGCCTATATGTTGCTAAACATTAACAAACAAGTGTAAACATATGTACACATCTCAACTAAGGCCTGGACATATAGCAGGGCTTATGTCCTCCTAGACTCCTCTCTCTCCATTCCCCTAAATCATCAACCTATTCATATCTAGTCTAAATGTCTCTTAGACTTTGTTCCTCAGGTTGTCTCAACTACTATTGTCCTGGTTCTGATCCTCATCTTCTCAAAGCAGAATTTTCAAATAATTTCCTATCTTGTCCTCAACCTACATCCTCATTCTTTACCAATCCATATTTTACTGTCATTCATTAAACCCAGATCTTCTTCTATGCTGTCCAATATGGTAGCCACTAGTGATATGTGGCTAATAAAATTAAAATCAATTAAAATGAAATAAAATTGAGGTTCCACAGTTCTTACAAGTGTGTAATATAGTAACATCTGGCCAGCAGCTACTGCTGTGGACATTGTCAATATACACTGTTTCCAGTATTGCAAATTATAATACATAGTGCTGCTCTAGATTATTGGTTCACAGTTTTAGTAGGCTATCAGAATCAAACTTCAGAGCCACACAAAATTTGTATAAGAATGTTTATAGCAATATTATTCGTAACAGCCATTAGGTAAAAATAACCCAAATGTCCATCAGCTTAAAAGTAGATTAGCAACTTATGGTGTATCCATACAATGGTATATCATTCAACAATAAATGGGACTAAAGTGTAATACATGCTATGACATGGATGAACCTTGAAAAGATCCTAAGTGAAAGGCAATCACAAAAGACCACATTATTTTATTATTTTATTGATATGAAAGGTCCAGATTAAGAAAATCCATAAAGGTAAAAAGGAGATAGTTTTGATAGTTGCAAAACACTCTAAATATACTATTAAGCCAATGAATTGTACACTTTAAACTTGTTAATTTTGTGATATGTGAATTATATCTCAATATAGCTGTTATAAAAAAGAACAACAACAAACGGAATTAAATTGTGGAGATTTTAAACATCAGATCCCAGATGCTAACTCAGTCCCACAAAATCAGAATCCCTACATAGAATATAGGATGATAGATAAAGCTAGAGGTAAAATATATAATATCTATATAACATCCATCATATATATATATATGAGAGGGACCACACAGTTCAAATTCATATTGTCCAAGGGTCAACTGTACATTGAAATGAATGAAAATTAAAGTATAAAATATCAAAATTGTAGGAAGTAGCTAAAGCAGTACTGAGATGGAAGTTTATAGCACTAATTATGTACATTAGAAAAAAAGAAATGTCTCAAATCAATAATCTAAGCTCCCATCTCAAAAACATAGGAAAAGAAGAACAAAATAGGCCCAAAGAAAACAGAAGCAAGAAGACAATAAGGATTTTAAAAATCAATGGATTGAAAAATAGGAAAACAATAAAGAAAATAAATTAAGCTAAAGATTTGATTCTTTGAAAAGTTCAATAAGATTGACAAACCTCTAGCAAGACTGACAAAGAGCAAAGATACAAGCAATCAATACCAGGAATAAAACAGAGGATAGACCCAAAAGACATCAAAGAATAATAAGGGAAAACTACAAACATCTCTTCACAGATAAATCTGACAAGTTAGGTGAAAAGTATTTATCCTTAAAAAACAAAAACTACCTCAAGTTACCTAATATTTAATATATAATTTAATATTGTGATTATTAATAAACTTTAATTGGTAATTTAAAAATTTTACCCCCAAACCTCCAGGTCCAAGTGGTTTTACTGGAGAAATCTATCAAATGTTTAAAGAAGAATTAATACCAACTCCCAATTCATTTTATGAAGTTAGTAATACCCTGATACCAAAACCAGACAAAGAGAATATAAGAAAACTACAGACCACTATCCCTCATGAATCTGGATGCATAGGTCCTTAACAAATATCGGCAAACAAAATATATAAAGGAAGAAATAAAATTGTCCTCATTTGGAGATGATATCTGATTGTCTATATAGAAAATCCCAGAGAATCTACAAGAATAAATTATAGAGCTCATGATTTCATCAAGATCATAGGATATATGAAAATGTGCCAAAGTTAATTGCATTTCTACATGCTAGCAATCAACATGGAGACACCAAAATTTAAAATGCAATGGTACTTACGATTTCTCAGAAAAGTGAAATACTTAAGTGTAACTCTAATAAAACATGCATATAACGTGTATATGAAAAATGACACATGTTGATGAAAGAAATCAAATAAGATCTAAATAAATGGAAAGACATACTATGCTCGGTTATTGTAAGATTCAACATAATAAAAATGTCAAGATGATATGCAGGTTTAATACAATTCCTAACAAAATCCCAGCACACTTTTTTTTTCCTCTAAAATGTGTATGGAAAGGTAAAAGATTTAGAATAGTTACAATTATTTTGAAAAAGATGAATATGGTGGGTGGAATCAATGTTCCTGATTTCAGTGCTTATTATAGAGATATCGTGATAAAGTCTGAGGTATCAGTGGAGGACTAGACATATATATCAATGGAAATGAATAAAGCACCATAAAATAGGTGTGCAGAAATATGCCCTTCTGATTTTTGACAGAGGTGCAAAAAGCAGTTAAATGGAGGAAAGATATTTTCAACCTATGATGCTGAAGAAATTAGATATTCACAGGTCCCAAAAAATAAATCTCAACTTAAGTTTCACACTTTACATAAAAATAAGCACAAAATGAATCATGGATTTAAGTGTACAATGAAAAGCCAGAAAACATTTGGCAAAACACTGAGGAAGAAACCTTGAATATAAGGTTAGGCAAAGGGTTCTTCAATTTGATATCAATATTCATACTCCAGAAATTTAAAAATTTGATAAATTAGTCTTCATCATAATTCTTGAAAATTGCTCTGTTAAGAGGCTGAAAAGACAAGCTAAAATACTGGGAGAAAATATTTGTAAACCTCATATCTGACAGAGGACAGAGAACTAGTACCTATAATATTCAAAGAACTCTCAAAACTGAAAGGTAAAAAAATAAACAGTCCACTTAGAATATAGGCAAAAGACAGGAAGAGATATTTCACTGAATATATACAGTTGTTAAATAGCCACATGAAAAGCTGCTCAATATCATTAACCAGCAGGGAAATGGAAATTAAAAACACAATGAGTATCAAGACACACTTAACATAATAGCTAAAAATAAAAAACAGTGACAACATCAAATGCTGGCAAGGATGCACCAACTGGATAACTCTGCTGGCGGAAATATAAAATGGTACAGTCAATTTGGAAATCAATTTGGCAGTTTTTATAAAACTAAACATGCACCACCACATGGCCCAGCAACTGCACTACTAGACATTCATCCCAGAAAAATGAAGACTTAATGTTGATACAAAAACCTGCACAAGAATGCTTATAGCAGCTTTATTCATAATAGTCAAAATTTGAAAAAGTAAAAACAACCCAGGTGTCCTTCAGTGGGTGAATGGCTAAATAAATGGCAACGCATGGAATTTTCAACAATAAAAAATGAATGAACTATGAACTATGGATACAGAGAATTATGTGGAGTGAAAAACCTATCCTAAAAAGGTTGTCTATTTCATGATTTCGTTTATGTAATATTTTTGAAATGGCAAAATTATAGAAATGAATTTAATAGTTTTCAGGAGTTAAGGAAAGGGGTAACATGAGTGATGCTTATTGTGTATATTGACTATTCCTGCCTATATCCCAGTTGTGACATTATAGTGCAGATATGCAAGATGTTACCATTGGGACAAACTAGGATCTCTCTGAATTATCTATTAAAACTGCATGTGAACCTACACGCATCCTAAAATAAAATGTTTAAGACATATTTTAAAATAGTGCTTAACTTTAGGGTTACATGCTATGCAAACATCAGCTATTATTATTAAAGAGTTCAGTAAAAGGATTCAGTATAAGTGAAACAAGAAAACAATTAGCAGAAAATATGGTAAATATTTTATCATTTTAAGGTTGGAAGATTATTTTGGAATATAATACCAAAGCGAAAAAAAACCAAAGAAAATGCTATACATAAACTAAATTGTAGGAAGAAAATGGTAATTTGCGAAAATGCAAATATAGCAGATATACCATTAGGTGATCTCCAATGAGTCATGTTCTTATATAATCCCCCCCTCGAAATAAAGACAGAACTTGTGATGTGTTTGTAACCAATAAATATGGCAAAGGTGAGGCAGGTCTCTCTCTTGATTAGGTTATACCTATATAGTAAATCTGATGGCTTGACACTGTCATCATTAATTCACATTATGCAAGTCTCCGTCTTTTTTGGGCGAGTGGGGGAGGGAGGGCTGCACCTGTGGCATGTGGAAGTTCCCAGGCCAGAGACTGGATCCAAGCCACAACTGCAGCCTATGCCACAGCTGGAGCAATGTTGGATCCTTAACCCACTGTGCCAGGATGGGGATCAAACTCATGCCTCTGCAGTGTCCTGAGTCACTGCAGTTGGACTCTTAACCCACTGAGTCACAGCAGAATTCCAAGGCTCAGTCTTAAAACACTGTAGAGCAAACGACTCTGCTGGTCTTGAAAAAATGAGCTGCTGTGATATGAACTGCCTATGGAGAGAATCAAGTGACAGGGAGCTGTGGACTGTCTCTAGGAACTAAAGGCTTCAGTCATGCAGCTGCAAAGAACTGAATCCAGCCAGCAATCAGGTGAGCTTTGAGAGGACCCCAAACTCCAGAAAGGAATGCAGACTTGAGGATAAGTGGAATGTAGCTTTGTGAGACCCTTATCTGAGGTCCCAGGTAAGTTATGCCCAGACCTTTTGGAAGAGACTCCATGGAAACTGTGAGCTAACAAATGCGTGTTGTTTTAAGCTACTATTCTTGTGGTGAATTTTTGCAGAGGAATAGAAACTTAATACAGCAAAATATTCAACATTGAATATTATCAATAGGTAAAAAAGTCTTACAAAACAAAAAACAAAGACTATAACAGAAAAATTACCAGTGTATGTAACGACATTGGCCAAAGAAATATTTATAATTAGAATAAGAAAAAAATACCTATCCTCATTAATAAATCAGTAATGTAAAATAATGAGCTAGTGCTTTGTGCTAAACACATGAGTGAAATTTTTTTTCCTCTTTATAGCTGCATCCACAGCATATGAAAGTTCCCAGGCCTGGGGTCAAATCAGAGCAGCAACTGCAACCTCAGCCATAGCCAAGGCCCCACGGGATCCAAGCCGCATCTGCTTCCTACGCCGCAGCTTGTGGCAACGCCAGATCCTTAACCCACTGAGGCAGGGATTGAATCCGCATACTCTGGAGACAATGCCAGGTCTTTAACCCACTGAATCATAGCGGGAACTCCTTGTTTTGTTTATCTTTACTTTTTTGATTTTTGAAACTTTTTTATATTTTTGTAGGTTTATTGAAACCATAATTGACATATAGCATTTTGGAAGTTAAGGTGTGAATGGGTGATTTGATATGTGTATGTATTGCAAAATGATTACCACAGTAAGCTTAGTTAACACATCCACAATTACATATAGTTATTTTTTTGTATGCTGAAAACTTTTTAAGATTCACTCTCCTAGCAACTTTAAAGTATACGATGTGGTATTGTTAACTATAATCACCATACTATATATCAGATCCTCAGAACTCATTCATCTTATAACTGGAAGTTTGTAGTCTGTGACCAACATCCCTCTATTTTCCTCACTCCAGCTCCTGGTAATCACCATTCTACTATTTCCATGAGTTTCAGTTTTTTAGATACCGAATACAAATGAGATCATATACAATTTGTCTTTCTCTGACTTATTTCACACAGAATAATGCCTTCAAGTACATCTATGTTGTTGCAAATGTTAGGATTTTCTTTTTTTTTTAAATAAAGGCTGCATAGTATTCCATATGTATTCATCCACTGATGGACACTTGTAAATAATGCTGCCATGAACATAGATGTACATATATCTTTTTGAGATCCTGTTTTCATGTCTTTTATATCTGTGCGTGTGTGTGTGTGTGTGTGTGTGTGTATATACTCAGAAGTGGGATCAAGGATCATAGTGGTTCTATTTTTAATTTTCTGAAAGACCTCCATACTGTTTTCCATAGTGACTGTACCAACTTACATTCCTACAAACAGTACACAAGAGTTCCTTTCCTCCACATCCTTGCCAACACATGTTATCTCTTTTCAGTTTTATTCTAGAAGGTGTGAGATATTCTTTCTCTGTTTTTTATTTTCAAAAACTAACTGTAACATTTCTCACTGGGTGCATCTATTTGGGGAGTTTTAGACCTCATGAGCATGGATTTCCATTTTTCTCCCCAAATTTGTGAAGTCTTCAGCCATTATTTCTTTAACTAGACTCTCTGCTCTTTTCTTCTCTGGGATTCCCATAATGTACATACTATTTCTTTTGATGTCATCCCATACATATTATTTCCTTTGATGGTATCCCATAAGTCTTTCTCATAACAGAATTGCTTCACTTTTTCTCATTCTTTATTCTTTTGTTCCTCTGACTGGATAATTTCAAATGAATTGTCTGTGACCTCACTGATTTGTTCTTAGGCTTGGTGGAACTGCTTTCGAAGCTATATATTGAGTGTTGTGTTCTTCAGCTCTATGATTTCTGTTTACGTGGGTTTTTTTTTTTTTTGATGGTTTCTGTTTCTTTCCAAACAAATTGAACTTCTCGATGCACTATTTCCTAATTTTGTTTATTTGGATGTCTGTTCTTGTGGGTCACTGAACTTCTTTGAG
Source organism: Phacochoerus africanus (assembly GCF_016906955.1). NCBI lineage: Eukaryota > Metazoa > Chordata > Mammalia > Artiodactyla > Suidae > Phacochoerus > Phacochoerus africanus. The sequence goes on along the minus strand of NC_062560.1, from coordinate 107,496,735 downwards.
ATGATTATTTTGAGTTCTTTATCAAATAGTTCATAGATACCCATTTTTTTAGGATCAGCTTTTTTGAGCCTTGTAAGTTTCCTTTGGTGGCATTATGTGTTCCTGATTCTTCATGATCCTTGTATTCATTCATTGATATCCACACATTTGCGTAATCAAGTCTCTTATAGGTTCCCCTCTGCAGGAAAAGACCTGCACCAGAGAGATCTGTTTGGGATTATGGTTAAAGCTCAGGGTCTTTAGTTGATCAGGGTGACTTCTCCCACTCTAAGTTTAGGGGAATGGGTGTTGTTGGCTGAGATCTGTAGTTGGGTAGACCTTTTGGCAGGGATCCATAATCAAGCAGGAACATTAGCTAGTCTCTATGGTTGGGTGGGGCTGCTGGCTATGCTCCATATTCAGATGAGGCCACTAGCTAGACTCCAAAATCACCTCCGATTGAACAGGGTCACCAACTTTTTTTCTGCGGCAGGGCATTGCTGTTAGTTGAACTCTATGATTGGGCAGGGTGGTAGACTGGGTTTCCGCAATTGCTTCTGGTTGGGTGGGGCTTCGGGCTATGCTTTTCTGCCAGATAATGCCATTGGCTGTACACTGCTTTCAAGCAGGGCCACAAGCTGTGCCCAAAGTTGGGCAGAATTGAAGACTGGATTCCAAAATCTTGCAGGTGTCTGGTTGTGCTCTGTTGTTGGACAAGGTTGCTGGCAGGGCCTTCAGCTATACCATGCTGAAAGTATACCTATGGTCAAGTGCGGTCACTGTCTAGTTTCCCTGGTTGAATGGGCCACAGGCTATAATGAGCGGACTGGGTCACTGGCTGAAATCCCTGTCTGGGCAAGTTCACAGATTTTGCTTCAGAAATTGGGCAAGGCCATAGGCTATCCTCTGTTGTAAGGCAGGGCTGTAGGATAAGCCCTAGAGCTGCCCTGGTACTCTGGCTAGGCTTCTTGGCTGAACAAACAGAACTTGAGGGTATACTCAACAGTTGGGAAGGGCTGCTAACTTGCTTCCCTGTCCAGATGGACCACAGAATCTGCTCCATGGCTGTGACATCTATTGACAGGCTTCCTGATGGGACAGGCAAGAGGCTATGCTAAGCATTTGGGTGAGGCAGTAACTTGCTTCCCATCTTGAGGAAAACTATAAAATGAGCTCTACTGCCAGTATATTTTTTCTGAGGACCCAAACTAGGCAGAACCACCTACTGAGCTCCCTGGCCAGATGAGGCCACCAAGTAAGCCCTGCAAATGGGCCAAGCCACTGGCTGTGTTCTCTACTTGGGGGTCACCACCTAGCAGAACATTGTCTGCCAAGATCTATGCATGGTTCCTGTAAGTCCTGCCCCCTTTCTGTTTATATCTGATCCCCAGTGGGTCATCTCCACAGATTACCCCAGCAATCCCTGTAAGATGAAAATCAAGTTATTCTCCCAGGAAGTGTCCTGCGACAATGGGAAAGCTGGATGTCTACCTTGTGTTCTCTTTTTCTCACTAGAGAAGTCTTAGACCCAGGGTGGTGCTAGGTTAAATTTTTTCTACCTTTTTGTAGGACAATTTTGCAATATATCACACCACGTCTACTTCTATATCTTGAAATAATTAAAAATTTGCAAAAATATGTACAAATATCAGCATTCATGAAGTGGAAAGAGCTATTGAATTTAATATTTAATTTTGGATGTAAAAGTCTGGAACTTTCTGGTCCTAGAAATGGACTATGTGCAATTATTTGAAGAATTCTGAGTGCTATTCCAAAATAGTTTATGAGTGACTTTGCATGGTGCTCGACATGACTTCAATATGTTCATTCAGTTGAAAGAGTCTCTAAAAGTTCTTGATTAAAAAAAAAAGGTACTAGGAGGGATAAAACAGAAAACCATTCATGTTTAGAGTGAATGGATTCCTCATCTAAAATACAGAATATTAAAAAAAAACTATTTGAGTGATTATTTTCTAAATTCCCCCAAAGATGGGATGGAACTAAAATTATTCTAGATGCACAAGTAGAGTTACTTCATTACATACAAGGAACACCTTAGGGCATTTGTGCTTAATGTTAATTCTCTCTCTCTAAAACCCAATTGAGAAAGGGTAGCAGCTATGGATATGGAAATCAGAGAATGGGTTTCTAATAACCAGAGCCTACCAGCAGGTAAATTTAGATAGGGTAAAAAGGAAGAGGGAGAGATCTAGCATATGAGGCATTACCTGAAGTAACTGGATTTACGTGGTTAGCTCTATCATGGGGCCCTAAGTGACAAGAGGAAATTGGGCACTGTTATTCATTTGTTTGACAAACATTCATTAAATACACAGACTCTTATAGGTATTGAGTAAATTAAAGAGAATAAAATATAGTCTCTGTCCTTAAGAATAACTCAGCAATTATTGCTAAGCAATTATTTTTTTAAAAACTACATAATTGCTAAATAAAAGTAAATATTAATCAATGTGTTAGATGATTGTATTTGTTTTATATTGCTACATAACAAATTACTACAAACCTAACAACTTATTACATATCCATTTCTTACTTCACAGTTCTGTAAGTCAGAAGTCCGGGCACAGGTTAGCTGGGTCCTCCAAAAAGGGGTTCACCAGGCTGAAATCAAGGTGTTGACTGAACTATACTTTGATCTGGAGCTCAGGATCCTTTCCAAAAATCACTCAAATTGTTGCCAAGTGAAATTCATTGCAATTATAGGACTGAGATCTGTTTCCTAGCTGGCTGTCAGCTGGGTTCACTCTCAGCTACTAGAGGCTACTCTAGTGTCTCTGCAACATAGCATGACATCTTCTATAAGCCGTCTCACACTTTTTTTTTTTTTTTGTCTTTTTGCTATTTCTTTGGGCCGCTTCCGCGGCATATGGAGGTTCCCAGGCTAGGGGTCTAATCGGAGCTGTAGCCACCGGCCTACGCCAGAGCCACAGCAACGCGGGATCCGAGCCGCGTCTGCAACCCACACCACAGCTCACGGCAACGCCGGATCGTTAACCCACTGAGCAAGGGCAGGGACTGAACCCGCAACCTCATGGTTCCTAGTCAGATTCGTTAACCACTGCGCCACGACGGGAACTCCTGTCTCACACTCTTATGCTTAAAATCTCTTTGGCTTCAGAAAGGGCTCGGTCCCTTTTAAAGTCTTTCCAGATTAGGTCAGGCCACACAGTATAATACTCCTTTTGATAAACTCAAATTTAGTGCCCTAATAATGGGACTAATATCCCATCATATTCACAGGCCCTGTCTACACTCAAAAGAAGAGGATTATACAGGACATAAACACCAGCATGGAAATCTTGGGGTCCTGCTGAGAATTCTGCCTAGCACAGTATTATACAATATATAAATAAATCCAATGCCCCAAATCACAGAATAGGGGGCATCAAACACTGTTTAGGGAAGGAATTGTGAGTAAATAGCAGACCCACTTGCCATATTCTATTCCCATGCCTGTGGCAGAACTCCTTGGCTAATGGCTCCAGGCAGTTTCCTCACTGAACTGAAATAAGGTTTAATAATCCATTTGTAACAAAACAAGTTGAAACTGCTTTCTCATTCTTTGCCTAGGGTAATTAGGTAAGTTGTCCCAAAGGACTTGATTGTGCCTCTAAAAATGAATAAAAAATCATTATGTGAAAAAAGCAGAGAAAGTACAGTTCAGCAGAAAGAGCAATTTGTTCAAGAATATAAAGGTATAGCAATGCATGGGGTTTTCAGGGTAAACAGTTTCAAGTGTCTGGGGGGTAAAGTACAAGTAAGATAGAGTGGGAAGTACAGCCTGGGGCCAGGATATAAAGAAATTCATAAATTGTATTAGTGATTCTATGCTATGGACAGGTTGACCATATGATATATCAACAAAACTGGAACACTTTTGAGATAGAAAGGTGGAACTATTAATGATAACGCCAGCACTACAGGTATAAACTGGAATTGCCCCAAGCAAACCCTACTTATAGGCAATGACAAACCAAAGAAAGATTTTAATCTGGAAGGTGACCTTGAACAAGGGCACAGAATAGAAGGTGGTTGGAAAATCAAAGGCCTATTTTATTCAAATGCAGTTTCCCCCTTGGCTGCTCATGCTGATAATTGTACCAATTTTTTAGATGGTCCCTGCTTTTGTTAAAGGTTCTCTCTAAATTTTTGGCAATCACAGTCAGAGTTGTACTAGCTCTTTTAGATTATTGCTGAATTACTTCTGGATGATGTGAAAAAGTATGCCTACCCTCCTACAATATTTAAGGCATCATGAGGTTGTACTCAATGGAAAATTCAAGGTCAGGATGACCATAACTTAACACACATATATGTGAAAAAATTTTAAAACAATCCAAACTGTGTTTTTATAATTGGTAAAATAAATACAGCCTAAGAACCAACTTCAATCCTGTGATGCTGTTATTTTGTGTGTCATTTTGTGAAAACATAAGCTGAATAAATTGCTCAAGTCATATGAAAATACAGCAGGAAGAATGTTGTTCCTCTGAATAAATACCCCTTAATGAAGTGAAATCAGAGTTGTGGTGAAATAATTTTAGATTCAGCCATGTAAAATAGACACATGATTCTAAATTACTCTAAAGTTTTTGATCTGGATAACAAATACAAGTTTGTTTTTCCTATTTCTCATCATCTGGGATGACATGATGTGGTAAAATATGACTGAAATTTACCATGTAAATTGGGTAGAGACCATTTTATAATGCAAACCACTAACAATGGAATAAATTCTAGCTATTTTCCCTAGGGTATGGTCTCTCAGTTTATGAATGCATTTGTACTTCATAAATCATTCTCAAGAGCAAAGAGAAAAAAATGAAAATCCATTTTCTTTAGACCCCATGGGTCTCCATTTAATTTTTAATGAAATAGAGAAGATACTTTATCAATGGCAACAATAAAATAGTTTCAACATTCAGCTTTGCAAAAAGACTTATTGAAAATGTCAAAGACCTTCCAAACATAATGGATTTGTAAAGGAGGATGTGGGGTGAGAGAAGAAGAAATATAGTAATAGTATTTAACTCTGAAAATGGAGAGTGACCAAAATGTAATATATGATAGCATCATACAGTACTCCCCATTTCAGCATGAAACAGATAAAGCATTTTGGATATTTAAAAGACCAATTAATTTTCCAAGGCAGATAGTTGTCAATGTGCCACCATATTTTCCAGGAGATTTGCTTGTTATCTGAAAGATATTCTTTTGTATTGTGACAATCATTAATTTGTACTTGATAAGTTCATGTTTGCTCAATTGAATTTTTTAGTTACATCTTGCAAATTTTAACAAAAAATAGGAGAGAAAAATTATATTTAAATACAAATTTTGTTGACCCAGTGAACACTTTGCTCCTAATTTTCTTTGCCTCTTATACCTTTTCATATTCATATATTCACTCTTCATTTGTTCATGTATTCATTATTTATACAGGGACTATTATATGTAATAAAACAGACAAGTACAGTGATGGATATCAAAATATGCATCTTAGCTCGAATAATATTTACATAAGCAAATTTAACACAAAACAAAGTTTTAGGCAGATCAAGAGAAGTACATATTAAGACAGGATTCAGGAATGGTATCATAGAAAAGTTGACACAATGCAGGTTGTAGAAATAGGATTTAATAAGCAAATGAGTTAAGAGAAGGGATATCAGATGCAAAAAATAAAGAGCCTGAAAAAATGGTAAAGAAGACATAAAATATCAGAACAATAGTCATGTTTTCCTGAACTCCCGGAAATCACTTTTGATGTAAGCAGGTCAGGAGCAGGAGAGAAGTATGGAAATATGGGTTTCAGTGAAATTGGGCAGTGACTTGAAAGGTAAAATTAGACAACTAGAATTTACTAAATTTCAGAGTCTAATTTAAGATCTGTAATTGGTATTGTTTTCTCATGTAAACATGAGATATTTGGCTGTACACACAGCACACAGAAGTTCCCCAGAGTAGTAACCTGAGTCACAACAGTGACAGTGCCACATCCTTAACCACTTGGCCAGGAGGAAACTCCATGTAAATCATATTTTAAATCAACTTTATGGAGTCATAATTTATACATATGCACATTTTATTTTTATTTTTTCTTTTCTTTTTATAGCTGCACCTATGGCACCTGAAGTGCCTGTGCTGGGGGTTGAATTGGAGCTGCAGCTGCAGGCCTATGCCACAGCCACAGCAACAAACACCAGATCGGAGCTGCATCTGCAATCTATGTTGCAGCTTATGGCAATGCCCAATCCTGAACCCACTGAGCAAGGCCAGGGATTAAACTCACATCCTTACAGAGACAATGCCAGGTCCTTAACCTGCTGAGCCACAATGGGAATTCCACATGATGCACACATTTTAAATCTATAATTAAAGGAATTTTGACATATGTATAAAACCATATGACCACTACTACAATCAAGACAAGAAATATTCCCAGTACCCCAAAATACTCATGTCCTGTAAACTTAAATTCTAAGTCCTTATTTCCCTTGAGACTAATCATGTTGTGTCTATTTGTGTGCTTATTAATCACTTAAATATCTTTGTGACATGCTATTCAAATTTGTGCCATTTTTATTGGGTTATTTATCTTTTCATTATTGGTTTGTAGGTGTTCCCTATATAGTCTACATATAAGTCCTCGGTTAGATACATGTTCTAAAAATATTTTCCCCCAGTACATATTTTGCCTTTTTATTTTTTTAATAGTGTCTTTCAAAGGGCAGAATTTTTTTATTTTAATAAAGTTCAATTTACCTTTTTTGTTTGTTTCTTAGTAATTTCTGGTTTTTGTGTCCTATATAAGAAATCTAGTTTAGGGAAATATGTTATTCATGCTGTTTTCCATAAGTATTATCATTTTATCTTTTACCTTTAGGTTTTTTATTAATTTTATATTAATTTCTCTTTATTGAATGAGGTACAACTTATACAATTTTTACATAAGGAGACCAGTTGCTAAAAATATCATTTGTTAAAAATACTATTTTGTTTCTGGAGTTCCCCTTGTGGTGCAGCGGAAACGAATCTGGCTAGGAACCATGAGGTTGAGGGTTTGATCCCTGGCCTCCCACAGTGGGTTAAGGATCCGGCGTTGCCATGAGCTGTGGTGTAGGTTGCAGACACGGCTTGGATCCCACATTGCTGTGGCTCTGGCATAGGCGGGCAGCAACAGCTCTGATTAGACCCCTAGCCTGGGAACCTCCATATGCCATGGGTGCGGCCCTAAAAAGACAAAAGACCAAAAAAAAAAAAATGCTATCATTTCCCGTGTTAGTTTTCTACTGCTGCTATAATAAATTTCTACAAACTTAAGAGCTTGAAATAACACAAATTTATTATCATACTGTCTGTAGTTCATAAGCATGAAATGGGTCTCACCAGGCCAAAATCAAGGGGTTCTCAGGGTTGTGTTCCTTTCTGGAGGATCCAAGGGAGAATCTACTTTCTTGCTCATTCAAGTTATTGGTAGGACTCAGTTCCTCGTGGCTGTAGGAATGAGGTCCCTGTTCCCTTGCTGGCTGCTGCTTAGCATAGTTACCAACTTCTAGAGGCCACCCCCATTGCTGTGTCCTCTTCCTATCTTTGATGCCAGCAATGGTTGGTCAAGTACCACTTACGCTTTAAATCTTTCCTGCCTCTTCTTCTGTCACATCTATCTGACTGACACTTCTCCTTTCTGCTTATAAGAACCCATGTGTTTACATAAGGTCTGTGTGGATTATCCAGGATGATCTCCCTATTTATGGTTCATAATTTTAATTCCATCTGCAAAGTTCCTTAGCCATAAAACATAACATACATAGGCATAACAAAAACGGACAAAAATCATGAGGGCCAAAGTCCTGCCCACTACACTTCCCTCTCAAATTGCCTTGGCACTCAAACATAACAATTATACAAATTAGTCTGGTTCTATTTCTGGACTCTCTATTCTGTTTTATGGATCTATATGTCTATTCTATGCCAATAACACATTGTCCTGATTACTCCAGATTTATAGCGAGTCTTGATATTTGGTAATTCAATCCTCAAATTTGTTCTTTTCCAAAATTGTTTTGGCTATGCAAGGTCATTTGCATTTCCATATGAATTCTATATGTAGTTTGTCAATGCAATCAGAACTGAATTAGATCTACACTTAAATTTGAGGATAATTAGAATGATAACTATATTGAGTTTTCCAAATCATGAATTTAGGCCTTCCTTAATTTTTATTTTTATTTTTTTTTGTCTTTTTAGGGCCCCACCTGCAGCGTATGCAGGTTCCCAGGCTAGGGGTCCAATCAAAGCTGTAGCCGCCAGCCTGCGCCACAGGCACAGCGATGCAGGATCCAAGCTGCAGGATCCAAGCTGCATGTGCAACCCACACCATAGCTCACGGCAATGTCGGATCCCCAACCCCCTGAGCGAGGACAGGGATTGAACCCGCATCCTCATGGTTGCTAGTCGGATTCGTTAACAGCTGATCCACGATGGGAACTCCAAATATTTTTAAGGTGTTTGTATTGTTCAAAAATTTGCTATGGTGAATTTTGGCCTCATGAAAATACCTGGAATGCATTCCCCTCTCATATTTCTGAAAGAGTTTGTAAAGGATTTATATTATTTATTCTTTTATATTTGATAGACTTCATCATTGAAACCACTATCTGGGTCTACGGTTTGTAAGAATGTATTTCATTACAGATTTCATTTCTTTAACAGATGTATTTGTATTTGTATTTTCTGTATTTACTTGTACCAGTTTTAGTAGTTTACATCTTTCAAGGAATTTTTCCATTTCATCAGTTATCAAATTTATTAGCATAGGGGGTTCCCATTGTGGCTTAGTGTGTTAAGAACCTGAGTAGTATCCATGAGAATGCGGGTTTGATCCCTGGCCTCGCTGAGTGGGTTAAGGATTCAGATTGTCACAAGCTGCAGTGTAGGTCACAGATGCAGCTCAAATCTGGCACTGCTGTGGTTGTGGAGTAGGCCAGCAGCTGCAGCTCCAATTTGACCCCTAGCCTGAGAACTTCCATATGCCACAGGTGCAGCCCTAAAAAGGAAAAAATATTACTAGCATAAAAACTTATCATTTTATTTAGTATTCCCTTGGGTTTTTTTTTTTTTTTGGCACCTACGGCTTATGGAAATTCCCAGGCTAGGGGTCAAATTAAAGCCTGTAGCTGCCCGCCAATGCCACAGCAACAGTAACAGAGGATGTGCCACATCTGTGACCTACACCACAGCTCATGGCAATGCCCAATCCTTAACACAATGAGCAGGGTCAGGGATCGAACCCGTGTCCTCACAGATACTAGTAGGGTTAATTACCACTGAACCACAATGAAAATTTACTGGCCTTGGGGTTTTTTGTTGTTGTTGTTGTTGTTGTTGTTTTTTGGTAAGAACCAGACTTTAGTTTCCTCTATTTCTTGAGACATGGGTCTCTTCTCTTATTTTTATTATTTCCTTTTATTTTAGGTTTCTTTGTTTATTTTATACATTCATAAGGTGGCCTCTTAAATCATTTATCTAAGGTTTTGCTCTTTTTTTAATATATAATTTTTTTTATTTTCCCACTGTAAAGCAAGGGGGTCAGGTTATCCTTACATGTATACATTACAATTACATTTTTTCCCCACCCTTTCTTCTGTTGCAACATGAGTATCTAGACAAAGTTCTCAATGCTATTCAGCAGGATCTCCTTGTAAATCTATTCTAAATTGTGTCTGATAAGCCCAAGCTCCCGATCCCTCCCACTCCCTCCTCCTCCCATCAGGCAGCCACAAGTCTCTTCTCCAAGTCCATGATTTTCTTTTCTGAGGAGATGTTCATTTGTGCTGGCTATTAGATTCCAGTTATAAATGATATCATATGGTATTTGTCTTTCTCTTTCTGGTTCATTTCACTCAGGATGAGATTCTCTAGTTCCATCCATGTTGCTGCAAATGGCATTATGTCATTCTTTTTTTATGGCTGAGTAGTATTCCATTGTGTATATATACCACTTCTTCCGAATCCAATCATCTGTCGATGGACATTTGGGTTGTTTCCATGTCCTGGCTATTGAGAATAGTGCTGCAATGAACATGTGGGTGCACGTGTCTCTTTTAAGTAGAGTTTTGTCCGGATAGATGCCCAAGAGTGTGATTGCGGGGTCATATGGAAGTTCTATGTATAGGTTTCTAAGGTATCTCCAAACTGTTCTCCATAGTGGCTGTACCAGCTTCCATTCCCACCAACAGTGCAGGAGGGTTCCCTTTTCTCCACAGCCCCTCTAGCACTTGTTATTTGTGGATTTATTAATGATGGCCATTCTGACTGGTGGGAGGTGATATCTCATGGTAGTTTTGATTTGCATTTCTCTTATAATCAGCGATGTTGAGCATTTTTTCAAGTGCTTGTTTGCCATCTGTATATCTTCTTTGGAGAAATGTCTATTCAGGTCTTTTGCCCATTTTTCCATTGATTGATTGGCTTTTTTGCTGTTGGGTTGTATAAGTTGTTTATATATTCTAGAGATTAAGCCCTTGTCCATTGCATCATTTGAAACTGTTTTCTCCCATTCTGAAAGTTGTCTTTTTGTTTTCCTTTGGGTTTCCTTTGCTGTGCAAAAGCTTTTCAGTTTGATGAGGTCCCATGGGTTTATTTTTGCTCTAATTTCTATTGCTTTGGGAGACTGACCTGAGAAAATATTCATGAGGTTGATGTCCGAGAGTGTTTTGCCTATGTTTTCTTCTAGGAGTTTGATGGTGTCCTGTCGTATATTTAAGTCTTTCAGCCATTTGGAGTTTATTTTTGTGCATGGTGTGAGGGTGTGTTCTAGTTTCATTGCTTTGCATGCAGCTGTCCAGGTTTCCCAGCAATGCTTGCTGAATAGACTTTCTTTTTCCCATTTTACATTCTTGCTACCTTTGTCAAAGTTTAATTGACCATAGGTGTCAGGGTTTATTTCCGGGTTCTCTATTCTGTTCCATTGGTCTGTCTGTCTGTTTTGATACCAGTACCACACTGTTTTGATGACTGTGGCTTTGTAGTATTTCTTGAAGTCTGGGAGAGTGATGCCTCCTGCTTGGTTTTTGTTTCTCAGGATTGCTTTGGCGATTCTGGGTCTTTTGTGGTTCCATATAAATGTTTGGATTGTTTGTTCTAGTTCTGTGAAAAATGTCATAGGTAATTTGGTAGGGATTGCATTGAATCTGTAGATTGCTTTGGGTAGTATGGCCATTTTTACAATATTGATTTTCCCAATCCAGGAACATGGAATATCTGTCCATTTCTTTACATCTTCTTTGATTTCTTTGATGAAAGTTTTATAGTTCTCGGCATATAGGTCCTTTACCTCCTTGGTCAGGTGTATTCCGAGGTATTTGATTTTATGAGGTGCAATTTTAAAAGGTATCGTATTTTTGCATTCCTTTTCTAATATTTCATTGCTGGTATACAGAAATGCAACTGACTTCTGAATGTTAATCTTATATCCTGCTACTTTGCTGAATTTATGAATCAGTTCAAGGAGTTTTGGGGTTGAGTCCTTAGGGTTTTCTATGTATAGTATCATGTCGTCTGCATACAGTGACAGTTTGATCTCTTCTCTTCCTATTTGGATGACTTTTATTTCTTTTGTTTGTCTAATTGCTGTGGCTAGGACTTCCAAAACTATGTTGAAGAGCAGTGGTGAGAGTGGGCATCCCTGTCTTGTTCCAGATTTGAGTGAGAAGGCTTTCAGTTTTTCCCCATTGAGTATTATATTTGCTGTGGGTTTATCAATAATGGGTTTGACTATATTCAGGAATGTTCCCTCTATACCCACTTTGGCGAGGGTCTTGATCATGAATGGATGTTGGACTTTGTCAAATGCTTTTTCAGCGTCTATTGAGATGATCATATGATTTTTGACTTTTCTTTTGTTAATGTGGTGTATGATGCTGATTGATTTGCGTATGTTGAACCATCCTTGTGAACCTGGGATGAACCCAACCTGGTCATGGTGTATAATTTTTTTGGTATGTTGTTGGATTCGGTTGGCTAAGATTTTGTTGAGAATTTTTGCATCTATATTCATCAATGATATTGGGCGATAGTTTTCTTTTTTGGTGGTATCTCTGTCTGGTTTTGGAATGAGGGTGATGGTGGCATCATAGAATGTCTTTGGGAGTATTCCCTTCTTCTTCAACCTTTTGAAAGAGTTTCAGGAGGATGGGCACCAATTCCTCTTTATATGTTTGATAGAATTCGCCTGTGAAACCATCTGGTCCTGGACTTTTATTTGTAGGGCGTGTTTTTATGACCTCTTCAATTTCATTTCTAGTGATGGGTCTGTTCAGTTTGTCTGTATCTACTTGATTCAGTTTTGGCAGGCTGTAAGATTCTAGAAAATTGTCCATTTCTTCCAGATTGTCAAACTTGTTGCCGTATAGCTGTTCATAGTATTCTCTTATGGTTTTTTGTATTTCTGCTGTATCCGTTGTGATTTCTCCTTTTTCATTTCTAATTTTGGTTATTTGGGTTCTTTCTCTCCTCTTTTTAGTGAGTCTGGCCAGGGGTTTGTCAATTTTGTTCACCTTTTCAAAGAACCAGCTCTTGATTTTATTAATTTTCTCTATTGTTTTTTGAGTCTCTATTTTATTGATGTCTTCTTTGATCTTTATAATTTCCTTCCTTCTGCTGACTTTAGGACTTTTTTGTTCTTCTTTTTCTAATTCAATTAGGTGGAGGGTTAAGTTGTCCATTTGGGATCTTTCTTCTTTTTTTGAGAAAGGCCTGTATTGCTATAAATTTCCCTCTGAGCACTGCTTTCGCAGCATCCCATAGATTTTGAGAGTTTGTGTCTTCATTATCATTTGTTTCAAGGTAGTTTTTAATTTCCTTCTTGATTTCCTCATTGACCCATTGGTTTTTTAGTAGCATGTTGTTTAGTCTCCATGTAGTAGGTTTTTTCTCTTTCCTTTTCCCATGGTTGATTCTAGTTTCATGGCATTGTGGTCAGAGAAGATACTTGAGATAATTTCTATGCTCCTAAATTTATTGAGATTAGCTTTGGGTCCCAATATGGGGTCGATTCTTGAGAATGTTCCATGAGCATTTGAGAAGAATGTGTATTCTGCTTTTTTTGGATGTAGTGTCCTGAAGATCTCAATGAAGTCTAACTTTTCTATTGTTTCCTTTAGGATCTCTGTTGCTTTATTGGTTTTCTGTCTAGAGGATCTGTCCATTGATGTGAGGGGGGTTTTAAGGTCTCCTACTATGATTGTATTCTCATCAATATCTCCCTTTATGTCTGTTAATATTTGTTGTATGCATCTGGGTGCTCCTGTATTTGGGGCATATATGTTGATGATAGTAACATCCTCTCCTTGGATGGATCCCTTAATCATTAAGTAGTGTCCTTCTTTGTCTTGCTTTATGTCTTTTGTTTTAAAGTCTATTTTGTCTGATATGAGCGTTGCGACTCCTGCTTTTCTGTCTTGTCTATTGGCGTGAAATATTTTTCCCCAGCCTTTCACTTTCAATCTATATGTATCTTTTGTCCTAAGGTGAGTTTCTTGTAGGCAGCAGATTGAAGGTTTTTGCCTTTTTATCCACTCAGCCACTCTGTGTCTTTTGATTGGGGCATTCAGTCCATTGACATTTAAGGTGATAAGTGATAGATGATTATTTATTGCCATTTTGAACCTCGTCTTCCAGTTGATTCTATGGTTCTCCATTCTTCCATTCTTTTTTTTTTTTTTTTGGGTGGATGGTCTCCTGTTATTATCTGCTTGAGTGTATTTTTTTTTCATTTTTTTGCAAATGCAATATTTGGTTTTGGCTTGTGGTTGCCCTGTTTTTTAAGTATGCTAACCCCTTCCCATAATTGTGTGTTTTAGCCTGATGGTCCTGTACGTTCAAACACTTCATTACTATATTAAAATTAAGAAGAGAAACATACAAACAAACAAACAAAAAGGGTTATTTACTTCCTAACATCCCTTGCCCACATTTTATGGTTTTGATGACTCTTTTTTATTTTTTTCTTTTTAATTTTATTTTGTTTGAAGCATGTTCATGATTATATCTGTATGCTGGCTTATTTGAGTGACTGCTCTCTGATTGCGATTTCCTCAGTCCTAGTTCTTCCTCTTCTTCTTTTTTTTTTTCTTTTCTTTTTTCTTCCCTTTCCTTCCTTTGTTTTTGGTTTAGAGAAGCCCTTTCAAGATTTCCTTTATCCTGGGTTTTGTGTTGCTGTATTCTTTAAGTTTTTGTTTGTTGGAAAAAATTTTATTTCCCCTTCTATTTTAAATGATAGTCTTGCTGGATAGAGTATTCTAGGTTGCATATTTTTTCCTTTTAGCACTTTCAATATCTCTTGCCATTCCCTCCTGGCCTGTAGTGTTTCTGTAGAGAAATCAGCTGATATTCTTATGGGGGTTCCCTTGTAGGTAACATTCTGCTTTTCTCTTGCTGCCTTTAGGATCCTCTCTTTATCACTAACTTTTGCCATTTTTATTATGATGTGTCCTGCTGTGGGTCTATTTGGGTTCAGTTTGTTTGGGGCCCTCTGTGCTTCTTGTATCTTGAACCCAGTATCCTTTAGATTTGGGAAGTTTCCATCGATAATTTCTTCAAATATATTTTCCATCCCCTTATCTTTTTCTGCTCCTTCTGGAATTCCTATTATGCATAGATTGGCCCGCTTTATATTATCCCATAGGTCTCTTATATTGCTTTCCAGTTTTTTGATTCGGTTTTCTGTCTGTTGACTGGATTGAGTGATTTCCATTATTCTATCTTCCATATCACTGATTCGTTCTTCTGCATTATTCATTCTGGTTTTTACTGCCCTTAGTTCCATTTGCATCTCTGCAAATGAATGTTCTAGTTTTTCTTGGCTCCTCCTTATATTTTCTAGTTCCTTTCTGAGGGTATCTGCATTACTGTTCCTATCTTCTCTTAATTCCTTCAGTATTTTCACTATTTCTCTTTTGAACTCCAGGTCTGTCAGACTGCAGAGATCTGTTTCATTGTTGACTGTTTTAGGTGAGATCTCCTGTTGGTTTGGCTCGGGGTGGTTTCTCTGCTTCTTCATCTTGCTTGTTGTTTTCTTTCTCCTGAGGGAGCTGTACTCTCCGTGATCGGGCAGTGTTTGCCTTGTCACTGCCGTGGAATATTTCCTGAGGGCTGGTGTTGTTGGTCAATCTTTTTTGAGGCAGTGTGGCTTTTCTGGAGTGTTGATGGAGCTAACAGTGTCTCTTTGAAGCAAAGGAGGACTTCCTGAGGGCAGACAGGACTGGGAGGTCCACACCACGATGGTAGCAGATTTCACTTGGTCATGCAGAGCTTGCTCTGGTGTTTTTAGGCTGTGGGGTTCTTGCAGGGGGTTGGCGGTGTTGGGCAGCTGTTCCTCAGGAGTGCAGCACCCCCTGGGGGCTGGAGCAGCTATCTGGGTCACTGAGAACCTAAGAGGCTCTTCCCTAGGGCAGCCCAAATCAGAAGGACGGCCTGAGAATGTAGGCGGATCTTTTCACAGTCTGGCCAAGCTTGTTGCAGCTTTTCTGGGCTGCGGGGGCTCTTCCAGGGGGCTGGTGGTGCTGAGCAGCTATTCCGCGGGAGTGGGGCACCCCCTGGGGTGTTGGGCGGGTAGCAGGGCCTCTGGAAATCCAAGAGGCTCCTCCCCAGGGCAGCCTGACTCAGAAAGACCATCTGAGATCTTTTCCCGACTCGGCCAGGCTTGTTGCAGCTTCTCTGGGCTGTAGAGGGTCCTGCCTGGAGTTGGCAGTCCTATGCAGCTGATCCACTAGGTCTCGGCACCCCCTGGAGGCTTGAGCAGGTAGCAGGGCCTCTGGAAACCGAAGAGGCTCCTCCCCAGGGCAGCCGGACTCAGAAAAACCGTCTGAGATCTTTTCCTGACTCAGCCAGGCTTGTTGCAGCTTTTCTGGGCTGCAGGGGGTCCTGCCTGGAGCTGGCAGTCCTATGCAGCTGATCCTCTAGAGCTTGGCACCCCCTGGGGGCTTGGGTGGGTAGCAGGGCCGCTGGAAATCCAAGAGGCTCCTCCCTGGGGCAGCCGGACTCAGAAAAACCGTCCGAGAATTAGGCAGATCTATTCAGGGCCTGGCTAGGCTTGTTCTAGCTTTTCTGGGCTGCAGGCCTTTTCTCGGGGGCTGGTGGTGTTTGGTGCTACTCTGCGGAAGTGTAGCCCCTCCAAAGGGCAAGCAGGCCTGTGCAGGGACAGCCCCTGCGGTGGTAGGCTTCAGGCAATTGTTGAGGCCAGCCCTCCTGGATGGCAGGAAGCCCCAGGTTCGGAGAGAGCGTAGGGGGTGGTGGGGGTGGGGGGAGGGGATGCACTGGGAAGCACAGCTTTCAGCTAGCTAGGGGGCCTGTAAGCTTGCTGTGGCGTGGAGGGTATTCTATGGGGACCCACCCCTTCTTCTCTCCCCTCCCCAGCATGGGGGCAGACCAGGCTCTTCTCCCAGGTTCCCTCTGGTGCGGCTTTCCACTTCCCCACCCCTAGAGTATTGCTCCCTTCCTCTGCCACAGCTTTGTTTTCTAGTCTCTCAGGCAGTCTCTACCCAGTCAAATGGTTTCTAGACCTCCCAAGCAGTTTCTGCTCCGCCCCGCCCCCCCAGCCCGGGGACTCTCCTCTGGAGCCTAGGTCTCGGTGCCCAGCCCCCACCCAGGCGTCCCCCGGCCCTTTCCCGGGGACTATCCTCTGGAGCCGAGGACTCGGTGCCCAGCCCCCACCCAGGCGTCTCAATTTTTGGTGACTGTGCCCGTAGTTCAGATGGTCCGTTAGGTTCTTGATCCGCTTTTCCGTACTCCAACTTACTGCTACACTCTTCTCTGCATCTGGAGATTCCTCTGGTTCGTTTGATCTTTCCCCCGTGTAGGTGACTTTCCAGGGTGCGGGATCCCTTTCTCCTCCGCAGTTCCCTTTCGGGAGCGCCCGTCCCGCTCGGATTCACCTTCTCTCACTCTCCTCTTTTCTCCCGTTCTGTCCAGTAATTTCACGAACTTCTTGCCGTTATTGGAGTTTAGGTTCCTCTGCCAGTGATTGGTTGCTGTTCTGTGCGAGTCATTTATTCTGTAGATGTGCTTTTTTTGTTGTGTTTGTGGGAGAGGGCGAGCGTGTCCCCCTACTCCTCTGCCATCTTGTCCTCTCCTTGTTGTTCTTTTTTAATATGAACATTTAATGTGATATAATGTCCTTTGAAAGCAAAATTAGCTTTATTTCATGTTTGATATCTTTTCCCAATATAATTCACTTCAAAATAATTTCAATTTCCCTTATGATTTTTTCTTGATCCAAGGGTGTTGTTTACTTACCAAATGTTTGGGTATATTTCAAATGTCTTTTAGTTATTGTTTTCTAATTTAGTTTCATCCAGGTTCACAGGGAATGGGGATATACAGCATGGTTTCAATCTGTTCAACTTTATTGAGATTTGCCATGTAAGCTCTGAACGTGATCTGTCTTGGAGAATGTCCATGTACACCTAAAAAGACTGTGTATTCTGTTCTTGTTAGGTGGAGAGTTGTATATATATCAACTAGGTAAGTCACTCCTGTTTTTGTGTTTCTTATATACCTACTGATTTCTTTTTATTTTATTTTATTTTTCCCCACTGTACAGCATGGGGATCAAGTTATTCTTACATGTATACATTTTTCCCCCACCCTTTGTTCTGTTGCAATATGAGTATCTAGACATAGTTCTCAAAGCTACTCAGCAGGATCTCCTTGTAAATCTATTCTAAGTTGTGTCTGATAAGCCCAAGCTCCCGATCCCTCCTACTTCTCCCTCTCCTGTCAGGCAGCCACAAGTCTATTCTCCAAATCCATGATTTTCTTTTCTGTGGAGATGTTCATTTTTTCAGTTACCCAGAAAGAAGTGTTAAATTATCCAACTATAAGTGGCGATTTGTTTATTTTTCTTTCTTTTTTGTCATTCTGTTTCATGTATTTTGAAGACCTGTTTTTAAGTATATACATATTTAGGATTGTTATATCTTAATGAATTAAACTACTATACTCATAAAATGCCCCTGTTAACCTTTGGTGATATTTACTGTCCTGAAGTTTACTCTGTCTGATATTAATATAGCCAGTCCAGCTGTGTTATGATTAAAGTTTATTCTATTATTTTACTTCTAACCATTCAGTAATCTTTATATTTAAAGTGAGTTTTCTTTACACAGCATAAAGTTAGATCTTGCTTTTTAAATCAGTTTAATAATCTGTTTTATAATTTGAGTGTTTAGAAATTTTATGTTTAATGTAATTTTTTATATTGTTGGCTTTAAATGTACCATTTTTTTATGCTTTTCTATTTGTCTGTATCTTATTTGTTCATTAATTTCAATCATTTCCTGCATTTATTTAGGGAAACTGAGTATTTACTTTTAATATTCCATTTTATCTCCATTCTTAATAGCTATTCCATATTGTTTCATCTAAGTGTTTGTGTGGAGATTATGATGTGCATCTTTAACTTATCATAGTCTGTCTTCAAAGAATATAGAATTTCACATCCAATATAAGAACATCAGAACTTTACAGGAGTTTATTTCTATACTCTTTTGTGATATTGTTACTTTAAATTTTACTGCTACATATTTTATAAGCTCCACAATATAGTGCTATTATTTTAGCTTTGTCAATAATGTGTTTAAAATTTATTTTAAAAATTTAAAAAATTTTGTATTTACTCACATATTTAACATTCCTACCATTCTTTGAATTTTCATGTAGAGTCAAATTTTCATTTAGTATAATTTTTCTTCGCTCTAGTGAAATTCCTTTAACATTTTTATAATGTAGGTTCACTAGAATTATTTCTGCTTTTGTCTATTTGAAAAGTATTCATTTTACTCTTATTTTTGAAGAATATTTTTCTCTGCATACAAATCTAAATTACTACTTATTCTGTCAACAGTTTAGATATTGTTCATTGTCTTCTGGCTTGCATTATTTCTGACAAGATGTCTGCATTCATTCTTGCTTTTGTTCCCCTATAATAATGTATATTTTCCTCTGGTGATTTTAAGATTTTCTCTGTATCACTGGTTTTCAGCAATTTGATTTTGATGCGCCTTGGTGTGTTGTTCATATATACTCTACTTGCACTTTGTTGAGTTTCTTAGATATGTGGGTTTATTGTTTTCATCAAATTTGGGGAAAGGGACATTTATTTTTTCAAATTTTTTTTTACTGTCTACCCTCTTTCTCTCTTTCTAGACTTCAAGACAGCTTGAGAGTATCCCACAAGTCACTGTCATTCTGTTCATGGATTTTAAAGCTTTTTTTTCCTTCGTGCATTTCATTTTTGATAATTTCCATGGCTATAACTCCGAGTTCACTGATCATTATTCTGCATTGTCTAATCTGATGTTAATTTTTTTTTTTGTCTTTATGCCATTTCTTGGGCCACTCTCACGGCATATGGACGTTCCCAGGCTAGGGGTCTAATCAGAGCTGTAGCCACCGGCCTACGCCAGAACCACAGCAATGTGGGATTTGAGCTGCGTCTGCAGCCTGCACCACAGCTCACAGCAACGCTGGATCCTTAACCCACTGAGCGAGGCCAGGGATCAAACCCGCGACCTCATGGTTCCTAGTTGGATTCCTTAACCACTGTGCCACGACGGGAACTCCCATGTCTAATCTGATATTAAAATTTATACGTTGAAACTTGTTTCAGACACTATCTGAACTAAACTATCATTTTAGTTCTAAATGTTTTGTTTATTATATTGTTCATTTAACTCTTTATTGTATTCACCCTTTCTTTAAACTTTGAATATATTTAATAGTTCTTTTAAATCCTTTTTTGGGGGTTAACCTTATAATATCTATCATGTATTCTATTGAATTCATGTATTCTATTGAATAATATTTTCTTCTGTACTTCATATATCTAGTAATTTATGATTAGATGCTAAACATTGTAGTGTTGTGTTTTTCAGTTTCTGGATTTGTTGTCACTCTTGAAGGGATGTTGAAAATTGTATTTCAGTTTGTTAGGGTTAATCAGGTTGCAAGTCAAACTGATCCTTTTGTGGCTTGTTTTATAGTTTTGTTATGGTTATATCTCTAGTAGCTTTAAATTTAGTGTTATTTTAGCCTCAATACTAAGGTGTGACCTTTCCGGTGTCCCTACCAAATGCCCTTGATACTTGAGTGAACTATGCAGTCTGAAAATTGGGAATTAAAGTGATTCCCAAACTATATGAATTCTAGGAATTGCTCAACTTGCATCTCACTGATAGTTCCTTACCTAGCCCTGTGGGATTTCAACTTAAGCATGTGTCATTTAGTATTCAACAACAGACTCAGAGATGCATGTGTAGATTTTTAGAACTTTTTCTCTGGATAGCTATTCTATTCTATTCTGCGTAAGTCTAATTAAGCACTGCTCTCTGAATTTTTAGCAAAGCAATACCACTGATATCTGCTTGGGATTTCTCTCTTGCTGTGACCTAGGGGTACTTTTATTTGTTGTCCTTTCAGGAACCACATTTCTATTTTCTTTTTTTTCATATACCCACACTACCGAGGGAAAAGTTCAGAACTATGAGAACTTTTGTATGGTGCTGGAGGGTCTATAGCCTCAGAAGTATTTATCTAGTCTGCTCCAGGATGATAATGTTGGTTTTTTCCCTAATTTTATTGAGATGTAGTTGACATGTTTAAAATGTAAACTTTGCTGTTTTGATATATGCATACACCCATGAAACTATCAACACAATCAAGATAATGAACTATCCATTAACTGCAGAAGTTTCTTTTTACAACTTGAAACGCTTCCATCCTCTCTTCCTGCTACCTAAGACCCTGGGAAACTACTGATATGTTCCCTGTCACTACAGAATAGTTTCCATCTTCTAGGATTTTAAATAAATGGGATACTACCATATATACTTTTTTATTTTTGGCTTGAATACTTTGATTTAAGCTAATTATTTTGAAATTCATCCACACTGGCACATATATTAACAGTTAATTAATTTTTATTTCTGAGTAATATTCCATTGTTTATATGCATAACACTTGCTTATGTATTCTCATATTAATGGACTTTTGGTTGCTTTCAGTTCTTGAGTATTGCTAATAAAATCATCATGAACATTCTCATACAAGTCTTTGAGTGAACATGTACTTTGAATTTTTTTTTATATATACCCAGGAGTAGAATGTCTAGGTCAATGGGGAGACTTATAAATGTTTTTAGAAAGTATCAAATATTTTTTCAAAGCAGTTGTGACATTTTACACTCCATCAGCAGTCTTTAAGTGTTCTTAAACACATCCTCTCCAAGACTTGATATGGTCAGACTTTATAACTTTATACATTCTGGTTGGGGTGTAGTGGATCTCACTGTGGTTTTAATTTTCATTTCACTAATGAATAATGGTGCTAAACATCTTTTCTGTGCTTATTTACCACTCATGTGATAAAATCTCTATTCAAAGCTGTAGCCAATTTTTATTGAGTTGTGTACTTTCACATTATTGCATTTTAAAAGTTTTCTTTTCTAGTCTGTATACAGGTCCTTTATTAGATATAAGATGTACAAAAAATTTTCTTCCAATATTTAATCTGTATTTTCATTCTTCTAATACTGTGCTTTGAAGAGTGAGAATCTCAAGTCTCATAAAAATCAATATATTTTTCTTTTATGAATTATGATATTAATGTTATGTATTTAGATTTCATTGAATTTCTAGGTTGCTGAGTTTATTATAGTTTTCATCAAACTTGGATATTTTTCAGCCATGATTTCTTCAAATATTTTTTTCTGCCCCTCACTTTCTCATCCCATTTGAGGACTCCAATTACATGTTTAATAGGCTAATTGAAGTTGTTCTAGAGCTCCCCAACACTACTTTCATTTTATTCTCCATTCTTTTCTCTTTCTGTTTCATTTTGGATATTTGCAATTGATAGTTATATTAGTTAACTAATATTTTCTTCTACAATGTCTAATCCGTTTAATCTTATCAGTGTATTTTATCTCATATATTTTATTCTTCATTTCCTGAATTTCACTTGGAAATTTTTTTTTTTAAGGGCTGCACCTGTGCCATATGGAAGTTCCCAGGCTAGGGGTCAAATCAGAGCTGCAGCCTCTGGCCTATGCCACAGCCACGGGAACACAGGATCTGAGCTGTGTCTGTGACCTACACCACAGCTCATGGCAACACCAGATCCATAACCCACTGAGTGAGACCAGGGATTGAACCTGCATCCTCATGGATACTAGTCGGTTTCATTTCTGCTGAGCCACAATGGGAACTCCTCATTTGTAACTTTTATATTTGACCTTTCCTCTACCTTCTGAAAAATGTGTATAGTAACTCTTTGAATGTCTTTGACTTTCAATTCCATCATCTCTATCTTTTTAAAAGTCTGTTTCTATTGATTAAATTCTTGCCTTACTATTGCTTTGTATTTTCCCACTTTACTGCTTGCTGAGTAATTTTTTTGTTGAATGTCACATATTGCGAATTATACCCTGCTGAGTGCTAGATTTTTTTTTGTATTTCTATGAATATTCTTGCTCTTTATTTTGAGACATAGTTAAGTTATTGAGGTTCAGCTTGATTCTTTCAGGCCTTACTTTTAAATTTGTTAGGTGGAACTAGAATAGCCTTGAGTCTAAGGATACTTTTGTCCCACTAGTGAGGCATTATTCTTCTGAGTACTGTACACAATTCCTTGTGAATTATAAGAATTTTTGCCGGCTGGTGGGAACTTTTTCTGGCCTTATGCAATTTTCATGGATTGTTCCCTCTACTCTTTTTAAGTGGTGATTTTCTGGCTTTAGGTAGTTTTTTTTGCACATGCAGGCACTGATCAATCAATACTTGGCTCAAGACTCAAGAGGAACCCACTTCAGATATCCAGAGCATACTCCCAATGCAACCTTTGCCTTCTATCCTTTGAATGCTAGGTTTTTTGTTTTTTTTCTTTGACAATTTGGTCTCTCCAGTCAGCTTTTCAACTCAGAGACTGTCAGGTTCCTCACAGCTTCTGGTCACTGCACTGCAACATGTTCCCTATTTTTCCACTTTCATTCTGCTTAAAAGCAGGAGTCCAATCCTCTGGGTCTTGAAATTTCAACATAGAAAAACATCTGTTTCTTATATTTTGCCTGGTTATCTCATTATTAACATATTAACTTTAAGTCGTTAGCTTAAAGGAAATCATGAACAGAAGTGGAAGTCCCTATCAATGATTCTGAATATTCTTGCAGTACACGTTATATTTTAAGAGGAGTCATACCTGAATACATAGAATGGGTAGGAAAGTGAAGAAAAGAAAAAAAAAGAAATCAAGTAAATGACTAATAAGCAGCAGCAATTATGAAGGAGTATATGATCAACTGAGTTTTAGATATGTATAATTTATGATATCAATGAGACATCCAGAAAGATATCAATCAGGAGATTGGAAATACAGGACTGGAATTTGAAAGAAACGTCAGATCTATATTGCCAAGCAAGAAAGAGAGAAGAAAGAAAACAATGTTGGAAAATAGCCCTGAGTCTTTTTAATATTTATAATTGCAACACTTAGTGGGATGCTTTGCATATGGTAATTGCTCAGTATATGGAAGCTGAATAAATGAATGAAAAAAAAATTAGAGCTTCATTTAACATAAAGAATAAGAAAAAAAGGTCAGAGAAAAGCTGACTAAAGAGGCCAGAGTTTCTGTGATATTAAATTCTTAAAAACAAAGTGCTACAAAATTTAACTTGTGAACAATTTTGAAAAAAAAAATCCTATACTTTTTTAAAAAATGAAAAGTTGAGGAGACAAAAGTAGTATTTTTGTAGTCATCTCTAGTTTCTAAATGCCATCTACAAAATAAATGGCATAATATACACTTTTCTGTGTAGTCATTACCTGGCCCTTATTGCCAATCAGATCAAGCTGTCTCATTATTGCATTCCTCTTCAGGTTTATAAATGGAAGGCTTAAAATATCTATAGAACCAAATTGGCACTGCACTGTGTGCTTTTCACTGTCCCATTTTTTTCGTCAGTGAAGTCATCCATGACTTTAGAAGAGTGTTTTCCAACAGAGTCAGTTTTCAAATGAAAACTTTGCTTTGCTATTACATTGCCTGCCTGTATTACACTACTCTATATTTTGCTACTGAAAAAGAGGTGGCTTTTGTTTAAAGAAAGATATTAATCCAAACAATATCATAAATTGCAACCTTATTTTTTAGGAAAAAGTTAATTGCATTTCCAGGTTACCAATATAATTAATTTACTTTCACCATGTTTTATTTAGCATAGTACCACTCACCTGGTCTTTCAAATTGTACCCTCCTTAGAAGCCATTTATATATTTTACAAAAGGTAAATGTAGTTCCATAAGGTAAATAAATCTCCAAAGAAAAGTATCAAAAAATATTTTAAATATCTTAAATTGAAATTTAAAAATTATACTTAAATTTAGCCTTCTGATTATGGGTTGGAAAAATGTATCAAATACAGAATGACAATAATAAGAATATTGTCTTTTCACATGCATAAACTTTTATCTATTCCTAATAACAATTATCCATTCTAAACTTCTGGGTTTCATTAAATCATTTTGTGATCAAGATATATTTTGTAATAAGAAATATATTGATAGATGAAGTTAAAGTACATTAAAACCTCAGACTTAATTTTATGAAAAATAAGAATAGCTGGTTTACTTGTCCTCTGCCTTTTCTAAATCTCCACTTCCCGATGAAACAATAATTATCTTTCTTTAAAACCATTTGACCATGTCATTTCCCTTTTCAAAAATCCTGTGGTTTCTTACCACTACTTCTATAAAATTTCTTTTATCAAGTATCTGTGGCCTCCATCAGATCTCATTTTCCCCTCTCATTATGCTACAATTCACCAACTTTATTTTTAGATACTCTCTGCCATGATCTGTTCTCTAGCCAAGAAAACTAACTTCTCATTCCTAATGAAATTTTCTTAATTTTTATCTCTGCCTCTTCAGGTTAGCACTTAATTGTTCAATGACCATTCTCTCTAGCCATATTTATACTTGAATCATTTTAAAATCTTGATTTAAAAAATATCCTATTGCACAGATTCTTCCTTAACTAGCACAATTCATATGTACACATTTGTATCCCTCTATCATTGATTTATATAGCTTGCTCTACATAATCAATGCTTATTTATACATTTATTTTATACATTACTGTTATGATTTTCACAGTTGTCTATTTTGGTAACTCATTATGACCTGATTTCACTCTGGTTCATGTCTTTCTATGGAATTCTAAGGAACATTAATCCAGCAAAGGCATCTTTATGAGACAATATTATGTCAAAGAAAGAGGACTGGTCCTGGAGTCATAGCCCAGGTTCCAGTTCTGGCTTATAACGCTGTCTAGTGGTTTGAACTTCAGTGATTTATCTAACATCTCTGAACCTCCATTAGCTAATTACTTTGGATCTAAAATAGGGTAGCAGCAGTAGCTACTTCCTAACTTTAATCTGAAGATCAAATTAGATAAGCATGTAGTAAGCACTCAGTACTTGAAGGTTTTACAGCATTAGTATGGCCCATCCTATCATATCAATACTGCTCACAAAGGATTTGTTTCTCATCATCAGCTTCCATTATCGTTTGCCCTTTGCAGATTTGCTCTACTGCATGTGTCTCTATTAGCTGAATCCTATTAGTGGGCCAGTCTAGCAGTTGTTTACATTATCTAAGTTACTCTGTCCTTCTGAAATCAGTTCTGCTCTGCATTCCTAGGGATTTGGTGAGCAGTTATTCATCATCCCATGTGGCCCCATCCACTTTGATGCTTATAGGTAGGCATATTCAGAAAGTTAATCTAAATTTTAAAAACTCTGCATAAAGTTAGAAAGTGATAAGTACCTTAAGGAAGGTACAGAGAAAATTACATGTGGGTTCAGAAAGTTAGCAATTATACTGAAATGTCAAAGAAGCTTGTAGTCTTAGATATTAATTTCCTTATTATTAATATTCTGCCTAATTTATATGAAGATATCTGTTAGGCCAAATATATGAATAAACCATTAAAAACTGGATATTTAAGTAATGCCTTCATTAATAATTTTAGCTAAAAACCTTACTGAGCCAATTAAAAACAAAGACAGAACTCATATTGCTGATTGGAGTGTAAAATGGTTTTATGATCTCTTTGGAAAGTTATTTGACAATCTCATAAATTAAAAATATGTATAGATTCCACATGTAAGTGATAGCATATGATGTTGGTGTCTCGCTATCTGAGTGACTTCATTTAGCCTGATAATTTCTAGGTCCATACATGTTGCTGCAAATGTCATTATTTCTTTCCTTTTAATGACAGATAGATTGGGGTGGGGGGATGCGCTGGGGGTTTGGGATGGAACTGCTATAAAATTTGGTTGTGATGATCGTTGTACAACTGTAAATGTAATAAAATTCATTGAGTAATAAAAAAAGTCTACTCTTTGACCTGGCAATTCACTACTAAGTATACACTGAAGAAAGATGAAAATGAGTGCATGTGTCTAAGAAAAGATTTGTACAAGCATGTTCTTAGGAACTTTATTGATGAAAGCCCAAACAACTAACAAACACTAAAACACCCCCAAATATCCATGAAACTAGAATAAAGAAATTGTGGTATATCCTCAAAATGTAATATTACTCAGCAATAAAAAGTACAAACTACTGATATATGGAACATTGTGGATGAATAAAAAAATATATTGTATCAAACAAAAAAAGAAGCCAGGCACAAAAGAGTATATGTTGTACGTTATACAACAATTATAGTAGGTTCTGGAACAAATAAGGCCTAATTATGGTATCAGAAATCGGAATAGTGGTTAATATTGGAGGAGAATTTACTGCGAAAGATGTTGTTTGGAAAGCAGCATCTCTGGGGGATGATGAAAATGCAATATTGCTCTAGATAATGATTACAAGAAAATCTAAACATAGGTAGAATTTCTTCAAAAACTATGCATTTTATAATATATAAATTATACTTCAATAGAAAATGCAAAAACACAAGCAACAAAGAGGTAGATGCCTAGTAAAATATTAAAAGATGACTTCTACAATGTGTAAGTAATGTTTACCATTCCTTTCCTCTAATATATGTTGGTATGGACTTTACTTTTTTAAATATTATTTTTCATTTTTAAAAATATATCAAAGCTATGCTTCATTATCACTGTTGGCATGGTATTCCTGATGCCTCAGGACAAATGTTTACAACTCTTTTAAAATAAAAGTTATTACTGGCTTGGCAGACTGCAAAATATTTATCTAAAGATCAATCAATAGGAGGATAGTTGATCGTTAGTCTAGTTTAATAACTTGATCTTATAAATTTTCAACCCTGTAGCATCATGGAGAACTATTTTTGTGGATGCATACATGGCCATATTGTATATTTTTAAAGATTGTTTTACAAGTATTCATATCCTAAGGCTAATATTGTATTTCAGTATTTTTAAACAAACCGGCAAAAGCCACAGTGTTGACAAAGTAATAGGCACTGACTTATTTGAAGTGAGAACTCTCTCTTGTCTGTTCTATCCATCCTCCAATCAAATTTCTAGGCTTTATGAAGTTCTTAAAATTGGGATGAGAAGCACCCAACCGTGTGAATATAGAAGGAGGTAAAACATAAAATAAGCTGTACTCTACATGAAAATGCTCTTCTACTAGTGTGTCTTCGAACAAATTTTAGCTGACTTATTTAAATGAACACTTATGTGTCAAAATAATTAATAACAACTAACAATTGTACAGCACTCTTTAATTTACAGGGTGCTTTTTCAGGTTTTGTCTCATTTGGTAGCCTATTATATTTGGACAGGAACATTTAATGGAATGTTTTGCTTATAGAATGTTCCCATACAACAACAGTTTTATTACTTGACTAGAACCATTATGGATATGGCAATCTGGACTCTAATTCTGAATATACAAATGTCTCTTTCATTTTGGCTTGTGGAGAATTGAGTAGTTCAATATAAGTGGATTTTCCAGAGAAATACAGCTTAGCATTTAAATCACCAAGATGTTTAATTATAATCACATTTAAGAGGAATCATTATAAAATCTATATAACGCTTTATCTCCTTTTTATGTCACATTTGGCATATATTTCAGTTACAAAGAAATACATGACCACATTATAATATTTGGAAAATATGGAAATGTCTGAAGAAGGAAACAAAAAACATCCATATTCCTAGAGTGCTTATTCAAAGATAAACACTGTTATTATTTCAGTATGATTTCAGCCTTTTTATAATGAAATATATTTCTATGTGTGTAAACATAGTAACATTGAAATTATACTTTACATACTGTTCTATCTTGCTTTTTAAATCAATATATATCATAATTATATTTTTCATCACTTCATGTCTAGGCATACTAATTACTAATAATTTTTATATCCTTTTCATCTACCTAGTAAGGTAATTGTTAAGTAATTATATTATAATTTAATTAAATTAATGTTTAATCAGTTTCACAATTATATTTACATAAAAAATTCATGATGTTTAAATTATAAATAACAGACTTCAATCTATTCTCATAAATCTATATATCATACTACATAATTTATAAGGAAGAAGTGAACAAACATTCAATGAATATTCCAAGGAAGATGTACAGATGGCCAACAAGAACATGAAGAAAATGCTCAACATCCCTGATTATTAGAGAAATGCAATTCAAAACTACCATGAGATACCACCTCACACCAGTCAGAATGGCCATCATTCATAAGTCCACAAATAACAACTGCTGGAGGGGCTGTGGAGAAAAGGGAACCCTCCTGCACTGTTGGTGGGAATGGAAGCTGGTACAGCCACTATGGAGAACAGTATGGAGGTACCTTAGAAAACTACACCTAGAACTACGATATGACCCAGCAATCCCACTGTTGGGCATATATCCAGATGAAACTTTCCTTGAAAAAGACACATGCACCCGCATGTTCATTGCAGCACCATTCACAATAGCCAAGACATGGAAACAACCCACATGTCCATCAACAGATGATTGGATTAGGAAGAGGTGGTATAGATACACAATGGAATACTACTCAGCCATAAAGAAGAACAAAATAATGCCATTTGCAGCAACATGGATGGAACTAGAGACTCTCATCCTGAGTGAAGTAAGTCAGAAAGAGAAAGACAAATACCATATGACATCACTTATATCTGGAGTCTAGTATATGGCACAAATGAACCTTTCCACGGAAAAGGAAATCATGGACTTGGAGAAGAGACTTGTGCTTGCCAGGGGGAGTGAGAGGGAATGGGGTGGTTGGGGAGCTTGCAGTTAATAGATGCAGACGATTGCCTTTGGAATGGATTAGCAATGAGATCCTGCTGTGTAGCACTGGGAACTATGTCTAGTGACTTATGAGGGAGCATGATAATGTGAGAAAATAGAATGTGTACATGTATATGTAACTGGGTCACCATGCCGTACAGTAGAAAAAAATTGTATTGGGGAAATAACAATTAAAAAAAAAGAATCTAGAGCTCTTATTGTGGCTCAGTGAGTTAAGAATGCAACATAGTGTCTTTGAGGATACAATTTCAATCCCTGACCTTGCTCAGTGGGATCTGGCTTTGTTACAAGCTGTGGCATGGGCTGCAAATGTGGCTTGGATCCAGCTTTGCTGTGGCTGTAGTTGTGGCCAGAAGCTGCAGCTCAGATTGGACCCCTAGCTCAGGAACTTCCATATGCCACAGGTGTGGCCATAAAAAGGAAAAAAAAAAGAAACTATGCTATGTAGTTGGTGATAATCTTTTATGTAGTTATTCTGTGATTATTTGTAATTGTCTAAAACATCTCAATCTTCAGTATCTGTGAAAGATTAAAATTAGACACTGTCTAAAATATTCTTAATAGGGTTAACTTTAAATATAGCATTCTCTATGTTCCTTAGTATGCCTCCTTACATTGAAATATAAAATGCTAACAATAAACACAATGTCAGTGAACCAATAATCAACCTGAAGCTTCAGAATATACATGCACTATTAAGTATGAAGTTGTATGATATTGTAAAGATAGTACAAAAAGGCCTTTGAAATTTCACAGAAAAGGAACACATCTCTGTTATGGCATTAGAATACTTCAAGGTGCCTTCCATCCTTGAGATTATAGGAATTACAACATTATAATTGGGGTGACATCTGTGTTTATATTGAGTGATAGGTACAAAAATAGCTACCTACTCAAATACACTTTATATGGTTCCTTCTTGACATTGAGAATGACAGATGACAAATATAAACCCTTAGAGCTTTATTTATAAAGTCACATCTGTATATTCACATTGGCTCGGTT
Source organism: Phacochoerus africanus (assembly GCF_016906955.1). Classification (NCBI taxonomy): domain Eukaryota; kingdom Metazoa; phylum Chordata; class Mammalia; order Artiodactyla; family Suidae; genus Phacochoerus; species Phacochoerus africanus. The sequence continues at coordinate 107,466,384 of NC_062560.1, read as the reverse complement.
TATGAAAAGAGACAGACTGGATAAAAATAGTCAGATATGATAACCCAATGAAGTGCTCAGAGAATGTTGTTAAACATGCAGTCAACTATAAACCAATTGCCCTTGTATTATAAAGCCAATTATTCAGAAAACTGTAATGTAAATTTTCTTAAAATTACACTAAATCACAATTTTGTCTTTTATTTGAATCTTAATGTGGACACTAATTCTATCAGTTCCATGAGTACAGGATCTATGGGCATTTTATTCCCTCTTGTATTCCTAGCACCAAGCATAGTGCCCCACATTCAGCAGGTGCTCAATAAATATTTTCATTGAATAAAAAAATATAGATTGGTTATAAAGTACTTGGAAATTAGAAATAGGCATCCTGGGGATATTAAATGTTGTAGTTACATATATAATATTCATATGCACATATATATATATAAATTATAAAGTAATTAAAAACACATGTGTTAACAAAGAAAGTTTTAATCAATACTTTCTCTTCCCTCAAAAAATGTATCATTTTAAAAAGATGTATCAGGGGGATGTGCTTGGGCTGTGGGATGGAAATCCTGTGAAATCAGACTGTTATGATCATTATACAACTACAGATGTGATAAATTCATTTGAGTAATAAAACATAATAAAAATATGTATCAGGGAGTTCCCATCATGGTGCAGCGGAAACAAATCTAACTAGTATCCATGAGGATGCAGGTTTGATCAGTGGGTCAGCGATCCGGCATTGCCTTAACCTGTGGTGTAGGTCTCAGACACCGCTGGGATCCCCTGTTGCTGTGGCTGTGGAATAGGCTGGCAGCTGTAGTTCTGATTTGACCCCTAGCCTGGGAACTTCCATATGCCATGAGTGTGGCCCTAAAAAGCAAAAAAAAAAAAAAAAAGTATGATTGAAAAATTTTTTCATCCCCTTAGTGAGAAGATTTGAGCTAAGAAATTTAAGAAAACAATATGATTTATAGTAGTTAATAGCAGTATTTAATGTTTACAAGAAACACAGCAAAACTTCCAGGTATTATTTAAGGAGGTACAGGAGGTATACAATCGGGGTTAACTACATGCAGATGTTATGTCCAAAACATAGCCCTAAAATTTCTATTGTTTTTACTTGTTCCATCTCTGATACTTATAAACTAATGTTTTATATTTTTAGGAATTATCTTCAATGTAGTGTCTTTGAGAGTTCTGGCTGTGGTAGATAACATCTAAGGCAGTGAGAGATTTTGTTGGTGTTGGGTACTTTAAGCTGAATGCCACTTACGTGATCTGCATATATTGCACTGAACATTTTCTTTGCTCAAATAAAAGGGAAAATTTTTTAAATCTTAAAACAAAACAGTGGAGTATTCTGACTATGCATATCTATATACAGACGCATGTCTTTTTGTAGGTCTTAGACATGTATGTTCATTTTACTCGTACTGGAGAGTGTTTAGCATGCATCTTATCAAAATATGTCATAATTTTATAAAAATACCACAATTGCCATTCTACACATCAGGAAAATGGTCCTTCACTACAATACAAAAGCAAATATTTGTATATTTTTTTCATCTTAATGAGTTTTGTGGTAGTAGGTGATCTATGCTTCTTTTGTCTTTTATTGGTATAACAGGATGACAGTTTGTTCGTCACAGCTTTGTCAAACTGTTTTTCATGATATTTAAATAACGAATGCTATTTTTTAGTAAATGGGTATTTCAAAACAATGTTTTGGTATATTTTCTTATTTTAAAATGTGTGTGTATGTGTGTTTTGATTTGAAGATTTTCTGCTACTATCTTTGATACAGATATCAACGATCTTTCATTCAATTAAGTGGTTCTTTTATGCCCCAGCCAGCAAAAATGAAGGGATGGAAATTTTAAATGGAGCTGGAGAAACCAAAGCCCAGGAAACAGACTTATGTCAATATATGGAGGGTTTTATAGTATCCGTGGGGTATCATTATATTTTGTTGCCTAATCTCCATTTAAATATCAGAACTCAATATGCAAAATAAAAGGAAGCTCATTTGTACTGTAGGAGGGTCTTTCCTTCAGTGTTCAAGGTACTCTTCAGGAGTTGGATACTTAGGTAAGGTACTTTTTTTTTAGTGTTGAGTCTCTCTAAAAATCAACCAAGTAGTAACTGAGTGACTTTGAGTATATTAAAATTAGAATAATGTATCAGGGTACACAGCTTTAGTTAATTCCTACAGCAATCTGTGACACATGTTTTTATCTCCATTTTGCTGATGAATAAACTAAAAATCAGAAAAACTAAAAATATTGTCCAAGGTCCTAGAACTAGTAAGAGAGAGCTGAGATTCCATCTTTGCTCTCCTACCACAAAGCCTGTTTCCTTTTCTACTCTGTTCTGTCTCCCGGTAATTTTAACACTGTATTTAAAAGGCCAAATTTTAATTTAAAGCCTTTAAATGTATATCCCTTTCAAAACTGCTCTCATATTTACTCAGAAAAGTCATTGAATATAAATGAATATTTGCCTCCCATTCAGTCGGTATTCCCTAGGAAAAATCCCAATCATCTTATTCTACAGTGAAACACTCCACTTCTATTTTGAGAAAATACTTATTGCGTTGAATAGGTGGAATGCTTCACAGGGTAAAATACCAGTTCTCTTTGCTCCAGCTCTAGCTAGATTTGAAATGTCAGGTTGAGTCATTTCTCTATATTCTGAAAGAATGTGAGACAGTAGGGAATATTTGGAGATGCCAGACACATACAATGTGGCATCCAGACCAAGGGGAGTGATAGGTCATTGCCTGGCAGATGGCATAATGAGCTGGAGAGGCTAATGGCAGATGGACTTGACGATTTGGGCAAAGCTAAAGAGCTTTTGGCTACTAACACAAAGTATGAGGAAAGCATTGAAGGAATCTATTCCCATCTGATGATGATGCCAACTTGGAATTGGCAGATGATATGGTAAGGATGAGGCATATGGAAGATAAAGTAATATTCTTTTCTAGGTACAGTACAGAAAAGGCAGCTAATATAAGCAGAGTATCTGAGGTATTTGGTTAACTAAACTCTTATTGTGTAGAGATGTATTTTTTAATGTAGTCAGTAATACTTGCATTTTGTCAAATTAAAGTTTGAATTTATTAATTGTTCACTAGTACAATAAGGTTAAGTTTAAATCTCACCACAGCCTTTGTAAGTTAAGGAAATTAGCTCCAATTATATGTCTTATATTTTTTTAGAAAAATTCATACCATTTGAGACAATTGTAGTAAGTGGACCGTCTAAGCTATATCTTTGCTCTGAGACTACTTGAAAGGAGCCAGTATTTTTTCATTTGTTAATCAATGTAGCTTTTTGTGTGTATAATGCTCTATCAGTCTAAAAATATGATGATGAAACTATTAAACAATCAATAATAGAGCTTGAGATGTTTCTCCAGTAGTGATGATTGATTTGCATCAATCCTATGAACTTCTTTTATCCATCCATAACACATATTATGTTGAATAACTGGCAATTTCTGGTTTAAAATTTATCTGAACTTTAGCCCCTGATGAAGCCTCTCCCAACTTCTCATGAAAATATTATGAATACATAGAAAATGATGATAACATACAAAGCAAAAGATTAAAACAAACAAATAGGAGTTCCATGGTAGCCTAGTGGTTAAGTATCTAGTGTTGTCATTGTTGTGGCTCAGGTCACTGCTTTGGTATGGGAACTTCTACATGCTATAGGTGCAGACACACACACACACACACACACACACACACACAAGTCAGGGTTGCTTGGTTCACCTGGGAAAGGGGTTTTACAAGATATGACCTACTAAGCTAAGGGAATTAAGGACATTTGAACTAAGGTAGCTTAAAAACAAACAAACAGAACAAAACACAAAATCCATTATATGGGCTAATGAGACCAGACTAAGAAACAAGCAAAAGTTTGCCTCATGAAGCTAAGATGGGTAGAGGTAAGATGGATGAATTTTGCAATTCTACACTGTGGCCCATGGACCAGAGTCCCATGATCTATACTAACCAGAACTCTGGACAACCATATCTCTACTATGCTCTACTATGAAGCTTATAAGACAAAATGGTATTCCTACCTTCATTCATTTTTATATGTTCATTGAAAAATAGCAACTCAGAAAAATGACTGGACAGGCAATTGGTAGTAGTATATTTTATCCTGGGAACATGTAAAACACAAACTGTATAGCTGGGGACTAACAATGATAAATGTTTACTGTACCTTAAGAAATAAGGTTAAGTGTAGAAAAAAATTATTGAAATAAAGCAAAGCTATGTTAAGCATGTGGAAGCTAAAGATTGGAAATGGGACTAAAATATGTAGGTGTTAACCTATCCCCTAACTATGGACCAAAAAAAGCTATTCAACCATTCTTTAGAGTTGGCAAAGGGTGGGACCAAGGGCAAACAACTCACTGGTTCTGTTGCCAAATATTTTGTCTTAAGAGAACTTGCCCCACTTAAAAATGACTAAAGAGAAAAAAAACTTACCACATGGGTTATGAAAAAAATCATAGCAGACTGGGGAAATGGAACATAAATTTCAAAAGAAGAGAATATCACAGATAATGAGTCCCTGCAAGATCCAGAAGAAAATATCTTAAAACTCTTCACCATCCTAAACATAGTGGGGGAAAACACATGCCCTGGAGATACAAAAGCACAGTCATATGGACAGCATTCTGAGATGTGCAGGCAAAAAAATTGGGAGAAAATGGAGGTGACAAGATAAGGAAGGGCTTCAATGTAACTGAAACTGCAATTGAAGATTAGACAATTAAAATGCATATTGGCCATTTTAAAAATATTAATTTTTCCAACCAAAGAGCATGGGATATCTTTCCATTACTTTATTGAAAAAAATGGCCATACTACCCAAAGCAATCTATAGATTCAATGAAATCTCTATCAAATTACCCACAACATTTTTCACAGAACTAGAACAAACAATCCAAAAATTTATATGGAATTACAAAAGACCCAAAATTGCCAAAGCAATTCTGAAGAACAAAAAACAAGCAGGAGGCATAACTCTCACAGACTTCAGGCACTATTACAAAGCCAGAGTCATCAAGACAGTGTGGTACTGGTACCAAAACAGACAGACTGACCAATGGAACAGAATAGAGAACCCAGAAATTAACCCAGACACCTATGGTCAATTAATCTTGGACAAAGGAGGCAAGAACTTCAAATGGGAAAAAGACAGTCTTTTCAGCAAGTATTGCTGGTAAACCTGGACAGCTGCATGTAAATCAGTGAAACTAGAACACACCCTCACAACATGCACCAAAATAAACTCAAAACAGCTGACAGACTTAAATATAAGACAAGACCCCATCAAACTCCTGGAAGAGAACATGGGAAAAACATTCTCTGACATCAACCTTATGAATATTTTCTCAGATCAGTCTCCCAAGGCAACAGAAATAAAAGCAAAAATAAACCAATGGGACCTCATCAAACAGACAAGCTTTTGCACAGCAAAGGAAACCAAAAAGAAAAGAAAAAGACAACTTACATAATGGGAGAAAATAGTTTCAAGTGATGCAATGGACAAGGGCTTAATCTCTAGAATATACAAACAACTTACACAGCTCAACAGCAAAAAAGCCAACAGCCCAATAGAAAAAAGGTGCAAAGATCTGAATAGACATTTGTCCAAGGAAAATATACAGATGGCCAACAAGCACTTGAAAACATGCTCAACATCCCTGATTATTAGAGAAATGCAATTCAAAACTACCATGAGATACCACCTCACACCAGTCAGAATGGCCATCATTCATAAGTCCACAAATAACAACTGCTGGAGGGGCTGTGGAGAAAAGGGAACCCTCCTGCACTGTTGGTGGGAATGGAAGCTGGTACAGCCACTATGGAGAACAGTATGGAGGTACCTTAGAAAACTACACCTAGAACTACGATATGACCCAGCAATCCCACTGTTGGGCATATATCCAGATGAAACTTTCCTTGAAAAAGACACATGCACCCGCATGTTCATTGCAGCACCATTCACAATAGCCAAGACATGGAAACAACCCACATGTCCATCAACAGATGATTGGATTAGGAAGAGGTGGTATAGATACACAATGGAATACTACTCAGCCATAAAGAAGAACAAAATAATGCCATTTGCAGCAACATGGATGGAACTAGAGACTCTCATCCTGAGTGAAGTAAGTCAGAAAGAGAAAGACAAATACCATATGACATCACTTATATCTGGAGTCTAGTATATGGCACAAATGAACCTTTCCACGGAAAAGGAAATCATGGACTTGGAGAAGAGACCCATGGTTGCCAATGGAGATTGGGAGCAAGTGGGATGGATGGGGCTCTTATGGTTAATAGATGCAGACGATTGCCTTTGGAATGGATTAGCAATGAGATCCTGCTGTGTAGCACTGGGAACTATGTCTAGTGACTTATGATAGAGCATGATAATGTAAGAAAAAAGAATTTATACATGTATGTGTAATTGGGTTACCATGCTGTACAGTAGAAAATCGACAGAACATGGTAAACCAGCTATAATGGAAAAAAATAATAATCATTATATAAAAATAAAACAAATCAAAAAGTTGATTTCTCTCTTAATGATTGAACTTGGAGTTTTCCTGTTAATAAATATAACTTAAAATTTAAAAATAAATAAAATAAAATGCATGTTGGAGTTATTAAAAATAATACACTTCAGAATATCAAATTAGTAATGTAAAATAAAAATGTAGGAAGTTTTACTGGAGTCCCGAGAAAAGGAAAACAGTATGAATATGAGATGAAAAATCAGAGCTAGGAAGGAAAGAAAATGGAGATCTAGCCTATTAATAATTGATGTATCTGAGGAACAAATGTTATAAAAGTTATAATACAAATATAGTGGAAGACAACTTTTCTGAACTGAAAAAATACCCATGTATATATATTGAAATGGCTTAATAAATTTTAGGCAAAAATGAAAGGAAACATATCTAAATATATTCTGTTTAAATTTTTTCATTATAAGGATACATTTTAAAGTCCTTGAGGCATCTGGGAAGGGGAAAATAATAAAGGTAATCTAGAAAAAAGAAAGCTGGCTCTGGATTTATCTGTAAAACTTTAGTCCTAAAGGTAATATAACAACATTTAAAGAGTTCTAGCAGCAAAATGATATGTCTTTTATATTCAGTTCTGATGACTTCCATGTGTGAAGGCAACAGAAGCAAATCTTCAGATGTAAAAGGATTCAGATAATATATCAACCATTTAGACTTTTCAAAGAATTGACTTTAGGCCTTATTCCAGCCAATCGAGATATATATTTTTAAGGTCAAGAATGTGAAAGTTATGTTAATTATAAAACCAGCAGACTTTTAACTCAGTTTGGACATCACAATGAAAAATCATTGTGAAACTGTATGTTTTCAGCTGGATTCTGCAACCTAGAGGTAAAACTTTAATTTCACAGTATTGTCTTAAGATGCCATTCTTCCGTCATTTCCACTCCTTTTTAGTATCAAGAAATGTAGTTTCCAAGCCATATTTTTCAACTCACAGTTTAGATGGAATCTTGTCATATTTAACAACAACTTATAACAATCATTGGTGGTGTACTATTCCAGCACTTGTTAGCAACAGATAAATAATTTACGTAGTCATTGTAACAGAACACTGTGCCAGGAGAATTACTGAATAATATTTACTCTCTACAAAATCATGCCTACTTAAAGGAATATAATGAACTTATTCATTATAAAGAAACCTGAGTAATATTTTACTGCATCTTTAAAACTCATTGACTACTTTGATTGCTACTATAGATTAATGCTTTGTGATTTACCACATATAAACTCTGGTGTGATCATGAAAATGCATTAAGTAATTACTAACGTTTTGGAAGTGGTTTGAGAATTCTGAAATGCATCTTATTCACCGAAGTTATTTCATTTGCCCTGGAATGTGAAAGCTTTTGTGAAAAAGAGAGACAGAGATATAAACGAAAAACAGAGTAAATGCAGAATCTTCTACCTCAACTTCAATCAACACCCTAATTACATTAAGATCAATATTGATGACCCAGATACACATCATCACTCATTTATTCATTCAAGAAATATTTACTGAAATACTCCTATATATAAAGAATTTTACTGGGACCTAGATACACATCTGTGATAACCTTGTCTGGTGATCATCTCACTCTTAGTAAAGCTTTTCTTCAAACACACTTCAGACCCTCATCATTCTTTTAATTTAATGATCTCTTGGATTTGAATCACTCCATACCTGTGCCACAGCACAAAGCCAATCATTCCAATTTCACTCTTAACCATAGTCCTCAATTCCCTGATCATTGTTTTTACTGATAATCTCTGACTAGTATAAATTATATGATATCAGAAAATACTAACAAGCCAAATATTTATTTTACTAAAACAAAATAATACAAATATAAAACCTATTTCTCAGTGCTACATGTACTTCAGAAGTTGGAACTAATTAAGCCAACATTTCATGAAAATAAAGTAAGGACCTAAAATTGAGACCAAAGAAAAAAAATTCTACCATTTTCCTCACTGACATTTACCCACATTTTCTCAGGGCTTCGGAATTCAGGTCTTTGTTAGATTAGGTTGAATTTCATTATAGCTTTTGGCGCCAAAACCTAAAATTTATCTTGAAAGGAGATTTTGCCTGTCTAGATCATTCTTTCAAACACTATGCAGTGATTTTATATATGAGTTTACTCACAGTTACCAATTATATGTGAAGGCCAGTTGTACATAACCTTCCCATAAATATAACTTTTAGGATGATGAATTTAGACCTTGCTTTACTTCAAGAAAATAAGTCTCCCATTTAGTGTCACATACTATGAACAGAGGGTCAGGTGAGGCTGAAAGAAAGCTTTGAAAGCTATATATAGGTTATATTATTTTAATGGATTCTAATGGTCAACCTGAAGAATGTTGGGAGTTAAAGAAAGAAGAAGTGATTTAAATAGCTTACTGAACATTCAAGCCATTTTACTATTTGTCCATTTTTTTACTACCTTCCCATTTCTTATTATTTTACCATAAATAAATTTCCAATATATTTGGATTGGAGTGTTTTTTTTTTTTAATTTTCTATGAGAAGTTCTATGCCATAATGTGTAACAGCACAAGATCTAAAACCAAGTTACTTGGGTTTGAATCCTGACTAAGCCATTCCCTAGCTATGTGACTTTGTGCTTCAGTTTTTCAGTTTTCTCATCTGTAAAATAAAATAAAATAAAATGCTATCTCCATAAAAAATTCCTATGAGGGGCCTAAGGAATTATAGTAGCCGACTCAGGGTGGTTTTAAAAATACCATTATATCTATTTATACATAGGTAAACAGAGTGCTTTTACTTATATCAATCTTATTTAATCCTCATAAGCTTATGAAGTAGGTATTCTAATTGTCCTTATTTTGTAGATGACTTAATTGAGCCATTGAAAGGTTAAATAACTTGCTCAAGATAACACAGCCAGTAAGTGGGAGAACTGAAGTTACAGTCTAACTTGTGAGTCTGTCCTCTTGACCATATCTTCTGTTTCTTTCAACTGTATAATAAGAGAAATTTGGGAGTTCCCATCGTGGCACAGTGGTTAACGAATCCAACTAAGAACCATGGGGTTGCGGGTTCGATCGCTGGCCTTGCTCAGTGGGTTAAGGATCCAGCGTTGCGGTGGGCTGTGGTGTAGGTCGCAGACGCGGCTTGGATCCTGCGTTGCTGTGGCTCTGGTGTAGGCCGGCAGCTACAGCTCCGATTGGACCCCTAGCCTGGGAACCTCCATATGCCATGAGAGTGGCCCAAGAAATGGCAAAAAGACAAAAAAAAAAAAAAGAGAGAGAGAGAGAGAGAGAAATTTGCTCCAGGAACATTTATTAATATTTAGGGCTAAAAATTCAGTTGCTAGTACTTTAGCACCTGGGTTTCTTGATGTTTTAAAGATAGGCATGCTCTTCTGCTTTTGACAAGACATCCTTTAGTTATCTGTATCCTTTCATTAGTCAACTAAAGGTGAAATAGAATATAATTGCAAAAATCATGACTGCATTTATAGGCGGCACTAAAATTCATAAATTATCCACATGTCCATCTACTCCAATTTCCATGTCACTTACATAAGAAATTACTGATATGATTCAGAGCATCATTTGATGACTGAATTTTAACTTCACTTGCACTGCCATTAAGAAACGGGAATATTTAAATGTGCAGGTAGTTGTCTCTGCACTTCACGTATTGGCCTTTAGAACTCATTGCCAATAGCTTCAGGCATTTAAAATAGTGTAGTGGGGCCTTTCCTATGCCAACATTTTGCCCAAAGAATTCTTTACCCAAAACCGCATCCCTATATTGGAAATAATTCTCAGAATATTTAATGATGAAATGAGCTGTAATAGGTAAAATAGGAATATGGGTGAAGAGCCAAGTGAATAAGTACATGTTATATCTATCACCAACCCATATTTTTAAAATTTCTAACAGTAAGACAACTTTCATTCTAATAATCAATGACTATATCATTACGTTAATGTCTGTCATTTTTAATCATGTTGTCACATGAGATCATATATCTATATTGAATATCTTAAGAATAAACTAATAAGGCACTACTAAAATTGTTTTTCAGAAGCTGTTAAAATGATTAATGGGTATTTCTAATGTTAAGATATTTCTGTCACTATTATAAAATATTTATATGTATATACACATTCACATTATTATTTTAATAAAATAAACACTGACTGCAAATACTTCTTCAAAGGTTTAAAAAGAACTTTATACCTCATATCTCACAACCCTCACCCCAATATACTTTGATCCAACCACAAAAGTATTTACAAAGCCTTTGCCTTGGACTAAAACACACCACAAATATTTGCCTGAATCCTTCACTAATCTATAAATTCCTAAATGATAGCGACTATGCTTAATCTACTGCAGTCAAAATAATTAACACATAGTAGGTGCTCAGAATATCTTAAATAAATGAGTAGCTAAACGAAAAATTAACAACTTGATTAGCATATAGCTAAAAACTGAGGACAAGGGAAGAAATTATGTTTTCTAGAAAGGATTGTCAAAAGGAGAATATATAAGACTGACGCACTACCTACTGTGCGGTTAGCACCTTAAAATGAGAATATAAAAATGGACATGCATAGAGCCCAAGGAAGCCAAGAATTAAATGAAAGGATAAGTGATAGGAACAAATAAAGGGCATTCAAAGAGGTAGGAATAAAACAGAGAGTAGTTATAAAACAAGGGAAAAGAAACATCCTAGGAGTTGGGACTCACTAACAATGTCAAATGTTATGGAAAAGGTAAGCAGTTTGAAGACTGAAATTAACTATGATTCTTAAATCATTCTTAGATATGGAATTTACTGTATAGAGTGGTAGTGTCAATTCAAGCAATGCTAAAAATTTATGAACAAACAATTTAAATTAAAGGTACTCCACATATGGTAAATCACCAAAGCTGATCTACATTGTACACTACAGAAGCAATAAGAAACTTAAGGTAAACATGTTTATTAAAAACAGGATACTTAGTTTTATTTTTGTATTTTAAGAGAACGTTGGAATAGGTGACAAATTAACAATGCTTATTACTGAATATACAATTTCAATTAGAATTTAAAAGCCCTAAAACATATAAAGAGAAGTAAAGTTAATAAATGCAGGAACTTTAATCAGAATAAAAAGTAAAAATGCTATTTTAGCATTTATCTCAGATATAGTCATTATTTTTACAATGCAAATGAATTCAAATTTCATACTTTTAAGCTGATTAAATAGATCCTCCTCATTCAATTTCATGAAACTGCCCAATTTACAGAGAATTTGGGTATTAAAATTTACTGTAGATGACAACCGGACTCATTTTCAGAATGTAGTCTACCACCTCCATGTGATTAGACTTCCTATTATAAGCTCCGAAAAGGTTAATGAATACCTTTGCCAGGCAGCTCAGGTTTTATAATTGGGTGTAATAAGTAGTTATGGTGATGGAGTTCTTTGTTAATGTAATTGTAATGCAGATCCACAATGTGTTATAAAAACACCATATTGAGAGATCTAAAGGGAAATAAAGTCTCCTACATTTGTAGTTTGTAAATATGATCTAGAAATACCTTGTGTGTCTCTATTTGTCTATTAGCCACAAAATATACCTCAGGAATAACTATTTGTGCTTTTAAACCATAAGCAAAGTTAGAGTGGCCTGATGACTTGAATTCCCATTTCTCTATTCCACCCTCCCCCCACTGCCCCCTACTATGCCCCATGAGAGAAAGGAAAGAGGGAGAGAGAGAGAAGGAAAGAGAGCAGCAGAACAAAGGCTGAGAGAAGGAAAGAAAAAGAAGAAAGAAATGAGGTATGAGAATATTTGTTCTTTGCTACTGTGTGGTTCCTCTCTGCTCACCATGAAAATAATATACTTCAAGTATCAATCTAAAGTTTACTTCCCCCAAGACAATGATAATGAATGCCAGCCTACACAATTATCGCTTGCTTCCTGATCCTCAGCTTGTACTATATTCATAAAAGCTGTGATGGATATGTGTATATGTATAAGTGAATCACTTTGCTGTACAGCAGAAATTAATACAACACTGTAAATCAACTATACTTCAATATTTTTTTTTAAGAAAGCTTCTACATTTATCTACAGCATAGTGGTTAAGGGTAGAAACTCTGGAGACAAGCCTGCCTAGAAGAGTTAACAAATCTCTATTCTGTTAACTATTAGTTGTGTGGTCTTGGGAAAATAAATTAAAATACCTAAAACTGTGTATTTCCTGCTTTATATCCCGACTAATAGTGACATACAAGGTGTTTTCCGGCTTGGCTCTGTTTCCTTTGAAGCCTAATCTTCTATCACTTCTCCCTAATGTGATATGCTCTATTCAGAGCACATGTTCTTAAACGCATTGCACATCTGAATGTCTGTTTCAGTTTATACTATTCCTTTTGCCTGCAAAACTTCAAACTGTATGAGAAGCTACTACATTCTATCCTTCAAATGCTGCCTCTTTGAAACCTTCCCTAAATCCAGTGAAACATTTCTTCATCTGTGATTCTCTAGCATTTACAATTCTTCCCCCAAATGAAAATCTGCCTTCAAAGTTTATTGCTGAGGTTTGAGGGAAAAGAACCAGTGGAGAAAGGTAATTTTTCAATGCTATTTATGTTCTGAGTAATCTAAAACTTCAAATAATATAATGTGAAAAGATTTTCTTAGTTAAGAAAGACTTGAAACATCAGGATGGTTCGACAGTTTTTCAGAAATTAAATGCTTGCATTGGCTATGTATTCTCATGGTTCGTTTTTATTTTAAATTTAATTTTTTTAAAAAATTTTATGGCCTCATCTGCAGCATATGGAAGTTTCTAGGCTAGGGGTTGAGTCAGACCTATGGCTGCTGGCCTACCCACAACCACAGCAATGCCAGACCCAAGCCACATCTGCAACCTACGCCACAGCTTGCAGCAACACCGTATCCTTAACCCACTGAGTGAGGCCAGGGATCAAACCCGCATTCTGTGGACACTATGTTGGGTTCTTAACCGACTGAGCCACAAGGGGAACTCCCTCTCATGGTTTCTTTTAACTCACTAAGCTAGATCTATTTCCAGAAGGTCTACCTTCTCAACAAGGCTTTTCTCTAGTTGTCTTTGTTTATGAATGCAACAGGGATTTTAGACAATTTAAGATGCATGTACTCAGTCTTTCATAGACTTAAGAAAAAAATGATGCTTATTCTGGAAAGTATTACCAATTTGCATATTAACTCTCATTTAACAAAATATTGAACAGGCATTGAGGAAAGCCACTAATGAGTATTCAAATAATCTTTTATAAAGAGAATGTTAATTCCAACTTGCTATACAGATCAAGATAAAAAATGTATTTCTATAGATCCTTTAAACCAGGAATTTAAAACTCACATAAGCCCAAATAAGTTAGTACTACCTTTCTGTTATGTTCTATTTCCAAAATTGCTTACAATACTTTACAACATGTAATGAAAATGTGGGGAAACTGAAGGGAATGAGTACATGGGAAGGTGATGTATAAAGGCAGACAGAGGGAAGAAAATTGAGAGGAAGAGAAAAAAAGAAGTAGTAGTAATAGAGTCACTTTTCTCAGCTCTCTAAGGAATTTTTGCTTTGGTTTAACAATTCGATGTCTCATATTGGACCTTTTTGATAGGCACTGAGGAGTTCCCTCTTGCCCACCAAGGGAGAGAAAACATACTTTTTAGAATCATCAGCTACCTTTTATGTTAGAAGACCCTTTCTGTTTTTGTGGACTTTTGGGGTTCTTGGGTAATTTAAAAGAAAATGAAAGCAGTTGTTTGGAACATATATAGTATTTTTTATACAGTGAAAGAAACACAGTGTCAAGCAGTTTTTATTGCAATCTGTACATCTATATTCTCTTGATGAATTCTTATATTTCTTTGATATAGTGTTAAGCACTAAAAATCTGGGCTTAACTAAAATAGCTTTATGCATGGAGCCTACTCCTCTCTGAAAGAGTACCTTATAGAGAAAAAATGAAAAGCATTTTATCATTGAGGTATAGGAGTGATTTTTTTTTTCTAGAATAACCATGACTGCATACCTCTGATGTTTCCATGTGATGCTCATAATAATTTCATAATTTTATCATGATAAATTAAGTTATGCTACAGTAACAACTCCAAAATGTCAGTAGCTTAGAACAACAGAGAGGTATTTCTCAAACATAATACTGGTCTATTATTGCTTATCTAGGGGCTCTGCTCTGAGTCAACTTACTATGAAACCCAGGACAATCACCTACTTGAATAGTATCAGTCATTGTGACAGAGAGAAAAGAAAGCTCTGGAAGGTTTTTTGTCTCAAATTAAATGTTCTGCTTTGGCAAGTAAATGGATTATAACTCAAGACAGAACTAGTTATAGCCCCATCCAACCACAATGGGGTGATACAGAAAATACAATCCTACCTTGTGCCAGTAAGAAGAGAACTGGAATATTTGGTGAAATTATTAATGATTTTCATATACAATTCTAAATGAAGTATTCCTAACAAGTTCTAAATTTCAAAGACTCCATGCAGAGCAAGAAATGGATAAGGAGGAGCAACATTTAAATGAAACTGAATATACATTCATACAGTATTTGGGGGGTTTTATGGATTTCTGAAAAAATTCTACAAAATACATGCCTTTAATTTGAAAGTAATGTAACTAAGAGAAAACCATGAAGGAAACTTGTTGGAAACTAGCAATTAGTCCTTTATATATAAATCATGTAACTGGGTTATACCAGGGTTAGAAATAATAATCTGAGAATACTATAGTTAGAAAAACTATTAGGAGCTTCCTATTTTTGATGGATCAAAAAAATACTATGGACATCTTCCAGATGCTGAAGAGATCACTGCTGGGTCAGCCCTTCTGACCTAGCACTATTTTATGGATTTTCCCATTACTATGTTATTTTTAATTTTCTGATTACAAAACATTTATTTTACTGTTTCATCCCAACCCAACGCAATCCATTCAGTCACACTGCTGACTCATCCATGCACGTTTAACTCTGTCCATTACTTTTCACGAGGCCAGCTGGTCCTGATGTCCCTGTTTCATAGCTATTGCTCTAAGATTCCAGGTTCTTTATTAAAAGATAAAGAGGCTCTGATTTGTTGTTTTTGTTGTCCATTATCTAGTGTTTGGGAGTCTATATGTTAATATATCATAGGTTGATAAATATATTTTGAATTCCCTAAATTATAAATAGCTTATATCATTGTGACTTCTACATATTCTAGAAGGACAACTCAATTCTAGAACAAATGTTCATAAGCTCAAAACCATAAGAAAATACTTTAAATGTAAAACTAGGTAGTCAAGAATGAAATCTGGCAAAGGCAAGCAACGAGGCACAGATAAGAAACTTGAACTGGCTAGGGCTTTATCAGACATCTAATCTCATTACAATGAGTTAACGAAATCAGTTAACAGAACACATATTAATAAGCTACTATATATTATAATAAATATGCAGAATCACATCATTCTGTATTCAATATCCCACCTAATCCTCAGTACAAACTGGGAGGTAAATTTTCTCATACCTATTTACAGATTAGAAAGCCAAAGCTTAGAGAAATTGAGTAACATGTCTCAGCTCACACAGGTAGTAAACTATAAAGCTCAAATTCAAATCAGATTTGACTGAGTCCAAAATATATGCTTTTTCTCTTATAGTGTATGTGATTTATTAAAATAACTTATTCTTCATATTTCTTTGTAAAAAAGTGACATTTTTCTTTTTTTCTGAAGTTAAAAACTTTAAAAAACCAAATTTTAACCTAACATTTATTACTTCATAATTTCTAATTTGTAAAACATAGTTGTTCTTTTAATTTGGTGATATATTGACACCAAAACTTACTTTTCAGTAAGAATAAGGCCGAGTTTCTAATGCAAAGGTCACAGGCTCTGTATGCATCTCCTAATACATGCACCATGTTCTCATATATGAACTACATTATTAACACTGTTTGAAGATTCTAAATATACATATCTTTAAACTACACAGCACACAGTATGCATCCTTTGTCTAGTGTCTCTAAAGCCTCTGACTTCCTGCCAGAAATTACTGCTGAATGCTATTTTTATAGCCTTGCCTGTTGAAAGAAACACAATGCAGCACTAGTGGAAAATGAAATTAAAATATATAGGGGGATATAACAGGAAAAGAATGTGAGTATTATTAGGTTGGTGCATGCCAAACAGATTACCATAGCCACTATAACAATTATTATTAAGGTTCTGTTAGGATTTTCTTCAAGTGAGGCAACTGTGTTTTAAAGTGGGGGTGGATTAGTGAGTTGAAAAATTATAGTTATCTGAAACTGTAGAGTATATTTTAAAAGATTACAAGAAAAATTATGCACTTTTGACAAATGGATCTCTCCTTCAAAGTTTCCACATGTTTAGAGGGGATATGTAGTTTACACAGGTTCATGTTAATATCATCTAAAATGATATATTGGGATTATTATTTAACTATATTATAATAATTTAGAAGTAAATAAATCATTTTTAACTCTGAAAATACTTTAAATTGGCTTGGTTTGTATATCAAGTAAGAACTAGCATTGTATAAACAGATACTAATAAAATGAACAGAAAAGATGACATTATTTCTATAAATTAGGAATAGAGATTTCTCAATTCTTCCTTAGAAGCAATCCTTTAAGTGCCCAAGATTGAGATATAACTGAAGTAATGAGACTTATTTTTAGCAAACATACTAGAAATTATGTATCCAATTATCTGCAGTACCATTTGATGTAGTCAACTTGGAAGGTTATATGCTGATGATTATTACCAGTTTAATTACCATATGAGTTATAAAGGTCTATCCAAAATTGTCAGCAAATTCAGATGAAAATATTATAGCTCTCTCTAGGGAACTGAATGTAATGACCTAAAAATTTTGTTATATAATGGTACTATCTTTCTACCAAAACCATTTTGTGAATCAGATTTAATATGAACCAACTCAGTTCAGGTAGTCTAAGAATGCTACGTTTATGCTTATTTAGACGTTAGATGTGTGAATGTTTATTTAGAGATCAGCTTCTCTATCAAACATAATCTCCTATTTCATCCTCAGCTTATCTTGAGAGGCTGGTAGGATGGTATTATGCAAACTTTTTCTCCGAACAATGGACACTCCTATATTTTAGCACCATACCCAGCAAATTCTTTCCACCCTCTAGTTATAAAAGTAAAATTATTTAGTCTCAAAATCCAGGACATAACGATAACCTCATACATACCCATGACTGAATGAACCTGTAGACTACAAATGAATCCTGGTCGTAATGTTGGAGATGTTTCAAGGGCAGTCTGAATTCAGCAATACTATAGCACAGAGTCTTTGAAGCCTGAACCATCAGCTCAGCTTTGTGAAGCTATTAGCTTCCCAAATTCTATGCTTTATTATTTTATAGAAATGATACCAGAAAAATGATATGCCAAATCCACTGATTCACAAGTATAGCTTCAATTTAAAGACTCTTTCCCAACATATTTGTTTTACTTAGCACAGTCCCAAAAAAGGTATGAGAATTCCATCATCTTATTTCTTGATTTGTCATGAAGAGTAGTAGAGTCAGATAGAAGAAATATGGTGAAACTTATTCTAAATCCAACTTTATTTACTAAAGTAGATCTAATTGGAATAAGTGAAACAAGTGTCACAAATAGTGGTGGTCTATTATATTTTACAAGGATGTTTATTTAAGTGCCAGAAGAATACCATTTTACCTATTAATGTTACTAGTAATATGAAAAAAAGGAGTATACTACATGTAAATAAGGTATTCAGCTGGTTTTAAAGGTACCATTATGCATGAATAGGTACTATTAATATGAATTAGTATAGATGAATACTTCAATCGAAAAAATGTGTTTCTTATCCATAGCAATATTTAATTTTAGGTATAAATTGACCTCCCATAGATTTTGGGCTTGTGTATAATCAGGTTTGGAATTAGACAAATTGTTATGAACCGTTTAGTTTATTTTGAAATATCCTATAGGGTGTCATGCAAATGTTACATGTAACTTGAAACACTGAATTCAATGATTTAAGTTTTGTGATAATATTAGAGGAAAGTGAAAATATAGAAATGTTAATTAAATGTAATTCATGATCTTAACTGAAGACTCCAAGGATTATAAAGTATAAAGGAGTCAGATCAATTATCTAGAAAACAACTTTGGGTGAATGAATATCAGACTTTATAGATTCAAGTATTCTGAAAAGAAGGAAATATTGAATACGATTTTCTGATTAGTTATAATGGCCTGGGCATGAATGATTTTCCCTTTGAGGCACAGTGAAGTATCTCTCATAGTGAGAGTACTTTATGGGTACTCTCATCTCAAGGGTACCCACAAAGCACACATTTAATAAATAAATAAATATAATGTATACACACATATCTATTTACCCAAAGGAAGATTTATGTCAATGGTGCTGTACAACTTGAGAAGTGATCTTTTAATAAAACTCATATTCAGAACCACATTTCTACGATGATGCTTATGCTCAACTTTCTTTCAGTATTAGGAGACAATTCTTCTAGTAGGCATTTAATTAATTTTAAATGAGTTACATATTGTTCAGTCTGCCAGGCCAACAGTTCATTGTGATGACAAAAAAATGTATTTATAGTTTTCTGCTAGAGATTAAGTGACCTCGTATGCATAAATACGTATTTATGAATTTCAAGCCTATGCTAGTATGATACAACTTAAGAATTAAAGGTAAGAAAGAGAAATAATCCAAGCCAAGTCTAATTGGCTAAACAAAACTTTTTCTTTACAACCAAAACAATCAAGTAAATATAGAGATACAGTTGATAGAATGCTGCAGATAAAGTACATAGGGCAAATAATAAATGCGAGTATAAGATTCATTTGAGGAGTTCCCTTGGTGGTGCAGTGGTTAACGAATCCGTCTAGGAACCATGAGGTTGTGGGTTTGATCCCTGGCCTTGCTCAGTGGGTTAAGGATCCGGTGTTGCCATGGGCTGTGATGTGGGTTGCAGACGCGGCTCAGATCCCCCGTTGCCGTGGCTGTGGTGTAGGCGGGCGGCTACAGCTCCAATTAGACCCCTAGCCTGGGAACCTCCATATGCCATGGGTGCGGCCCTAGAAAAGACAAAAAAAAAAAAAGATTCACTCGAAATTAAAGTGTTCAAATGTGGAAAAAAATATTAAGAATAAACATCCATAAGTACACACAAATGAAGATTAACATGAATTTTTGAAAATGTACTTGCCATATAATCTAGGCTTCTTCAAAGAGAGACAAGAGATTCTGAGAGGACTATTGATGACGTTCCTCTAGAATAATACAGTGTGATGGAATGGTAATCATAAACTGTATGCCATATTTATTTGACAATCCCATATAAATGCACAGCCACTATCATATACCTTCATAACATCAGAATCAGAACTGAAAAACAGGGAGTTCCCATTGTGGCTCAGCAGGCTATGAACCCAACTAGTATCCATGAGGATGCAGGTTTGATCCTTGGCCTCACTCAGCAGGTTGGGGATCTGGCATTGCCTTGAGCTGTGGGGTAGGTCACAGATGTGGCTCAGATCCCATGTTGCTGTGGCTGTAGTGTGGGCTGGCAGCTGCAGCTCTGATTCGACCCATAGCCTGGGAACTTCCATATGCCGCAGGTGTGGCCCTAAAAAGAAAAGAAAATCCTTCATGAGAACAATCCCTACAAAAAGGTTGAAAATTCTGCCTGAGTTCTAAATGTTAGTAACCATAGTTCCTTGTCATTCTTGTTTTATCCTCTTCTAAATAGTGTCTAAAGAGTAGTTTAATCACAATTATTTTGACTACTCACATTGCAATTATGTTTGCAATATTGACAAATTATGCTACTTTGTCATAAGTACTTTAAATAATTACAGTACTTGTCAGAAATCTCTAAATCAGATTATTTCATGCAAAAGAAAAGTTAGTGTATCCATACCCAAATCATATTATATTCTCTACTTGATGTGACATCACATCACTTTGGTTGACAGATGATAACATTACAGATAAAGAAGCCTATTTTATCAAAGGATTATGCCTGTCATGGTATAGGAGATTTAGTGTCACTCACTAGCAGCTAGTAACATTTTTTTTCAAGTTTGGGGAGTTAGGGATAAGGCCAGATGACAGGGTATCACATACAGTTTACATCCTTCAGTACTTTAATACAAATGGACACATGAGTTTTTCCCATTTTAAAATTTCATATTTGTGTGTTTTTTTAAGTTTTCATTTGAAAGCTGAGGTTCATGCCTGTGATAGAAATGTTTCTACCAATCCCTTTATGATTTTTAAAGTAGCTTCTAGTTGGAGAAAATATTTGCCACTTCTGATCAGTTCCATGATAGCAAGGAGATACTTCTTTTTGAACTCAAGATTTTATTTCCCAAAAAGAAAGCATATATATAATATATATGCTTATATATATATGATAGTGTATATATAATATGTAATGAATGTAAAGACTGCCAATATTTATACTATCAATGATATCTTGATTGATATATTATACAATAAAATATCAGAAAACATGAATATTGTAGATGCCTGAGTCTCCTCAAATGGTTTAGCCATAATAGCTGTAAGTTATTAATAGGCAACTCAAATTTAATATATTCAAAATCTAATTTCTTATTTTCTCCCTACCAAAAAGATTCCACCTACAGTCTTTTCTCATTTCAGTTAATGGCAACTCTTTCTTACTCCCCATATCCTGTCCAGCAACCAATTCTTTTGGTTCCAACTTCTATGTAAATCTAGAGTGTAAGGAGTTCTCACAACTTACCACTACTATCTCCATGATCTAAGAAACCATTATTCTTGATTGACTTAGAGCCTACTAACTACTCTATCTACTGCCACCCTTCCCACTTCCCATCTCTGTCCATATATATTCTAGTATTCACACAACAACAAAGAGATCCATTTATCTAAGTCAAATCTTGTCATTACTGTGGTTCTCAGTATCATATAGATTGTAAACAAATATCTTTACAATGACCTAAACAACAAACAATATTCTGCATCCCTCTTACTTTTCTCTGACTGCATTTCTTACCATTTTCCCCTTATTATATTTGCTCTAGCCACAGTCTTCCTCGATATTCTTCAAAAAAAAAAAATATCACTCTTAGATTTCCCTGGTGGCCCAGCAGTTAAGACTCGGTGTTGTCACTGCCGTGGTTCTCATTTAATCCCTGGCCTAGGAACTCCCACATGCTGCGGTTATGGACAAAAAAAAAAAAAATACATTCAATATAAGAATAGTAAAAAATTATTTTAAAAAGTCACTCTTTCAACTTTGGGCCTATTATTTCTATAATGCCAAGACAAAACTGACATATAATTTCTCTTTCTTCATAATTCCTAATAAAAGAAGAAATACTTCAAGTTAATTGTTTTTTGAAGTCTGGCATCCCTAAGTTGCCAATATTGTGCCATAGAAATGATAGTGAAGCATCTTGTTACCAAAGAGCAGCTTATACACTGGCAAGATATGGTTCTACAGGTTAATCATACATGATAGAGCATTAAAATACATAAACTTTGGGTGCATTTTGGGTGATTTTTGTATAGTATATCTATGATATTTAGAAAATGATAGTAGAGAAGTGTTGTTAATCCAAAAGTCATTTAATTAGAAAACTTAACAAAAGAGGTAAGGACTTGTGAACATTCATAAATGTTGGAGAGGAGAGAATATATACTGGAAATTGGTAAACTTTCTTGAGGTTGATGACTCATAATTTCTAGAGAGAAATAAAGCATATTATATACACATAGAAAATAAGAATCTTGGTCCTCTTAGTTTCCTAAATTTTCAAAGTACTAATACTTATTTAGACAACGCTACTTATTTGATAAATTAATCAATATGTTTCAGAGATTCATTGTCCTGAGTATTTACTAAAAATCTACAGAGTTGGCTCCCCTCAGTTAGGAGCATGATATAAGCAGCACATTCTATGTTGATTGGGGGTTGCATTAAGTATTATGTACAATCCAGAATGAAATCAAGTATACAAATGAATCAGGAATGGATCTTTTAAAATCAATAAAAGAACTCTTGAGTCTTAAAGATAAATGCTTTGTAGGAGAGAATCCAAAGTATTCTTTAAGATAGGAAGTATTTCTCAAATGTCAAATAATTACTTTTATTTCAAAGGGCAGATTAGAAAGGATAAAGATATTTGAAATTCTCTTTTGTCATGAAATTCTCCTTTTAAGATACATTAAAAAATATTAAAACCTGGAGCTAAATAATTGAACTAGGTATGGTAGCATTTCTATTTTCAAAGAAGGCTCTGTCTCACCTATGCTTGTTAATAAAAACCGTGTCATAGTAAAATAGAAGCTGGCATTTATTCCATGCTGTTATAAACAAGTTTGTGCAGCATACTTGAAGTGTATTTTCTTGATAATTCCTATTGTACATACAGTACATGGACTCCTACTGAATGAGGCAAATGATGATAATAGCAATCATCAAAGTTATAATTCTTCAAGTCCTGTTAAAGTTGAC
This sequence comes from Phacochoerus africanus, assembly GCF_016906955.1. Lineage (NCBI taxonomy): Eukaryota > Metazoa > Chordata > Mammalia > Artiodactyla > Suidae > Phacochoerus > Phacochoerus africanus. The sequence goes on along the minus strand of NC_062560.1, from coordinate 107,443,189 downwards.
TCCAGGAAAAAAACATTGTATACTATTTGTTGGCATATTTTTACATTTTTGCAACTTTCACTTGGCTAGTTCACTTTTTTGGTTTTGTAAAATTGCTAGGATGTCAAATCAGTCTCCTTAGACTTAAATATTATGAGATGTGATTTAACAGCTACGAATTACATTATAATAGGCAGAAGTTAGTAACACCTGAAGGTCAAATGAAAATTTTAATTGGAAGTGTTAAGACTTAACAAAACATGGTTCCCAAGCCTAACCAGACATAGGTGCTAAAATCATTATTTCAATATTATTTTAATATTATTTATATATTTTGGTAGATGAATAATGCACATGCTTAATGTATAATTTTATGTGTACCAAAGCTTTAGTGGTAACCCACTTTTTCAAAACCTGCCAATTTGAGCAACTAAGGAACACTGTATTTCATTTTAACTGAGTTCAAAAGAAGGTTTTAAATAACTGTTGATTGATTTATTTTTAAATAATTCACTTAAAACCTGATTTATAAAATCTTCTGAAGGGAATCACTCCAAAATTAAAACTTCAGATTCTTTCCAGGGAATTTATGTTTCATTTTGCTACAGAGCTTTGTTTGTCCAAATCCAGAATATTTTTTCCCTCTCATTATAGTTTCTTAGATAAGAGATAATTTATTCCTGCATACACACTTAGTTATTTATGTTTTACATGCTTATTATGGTAATACTAGCTTATTTGCAAAAAAAAAAAAATGGTGTGCACTAATAGAGAGTGGTGGGATTCTTTTCTCACTGGGCATTATTAAGAATCATTATTAGCTGCTTACTCTTTTATAACATCAATACAGCCTTCTGGTATTTAGACAATATTTTCTCATAATACTTCATATTTAATTAATCTCAAGGATAATAAATTGATGTTTGTCTCTCATTGTTTTAAGTTTAACCTTGAAATAGCATTTTTATGTTTTGTTCTTTATAAATAAAAAAAATTTATGGGCATCATCAATCTAATCTGGTATGCATTTTTAAGCCATGGATAAAGATCAACTATCCCCTGACATTTCATGGGGTGAAATTAGCATATTCATTAATTGTGTTTTTATTTCCCCTTCTAGTCACAAAGTTAATTAACTTAAAGAAGTCTGACTTAATTATGTATCTTATAGTTATTTCTGCCAGATATCGGACAAAGAAACCCATTTAAATATAATACCACAGATTCAATTTCATGGCTCTGGCATATTCTTGTGCTCATTTATACTACATGACCTCATTTTTTCCTAAAGAATATGTTCATTGACATTTTATCAGTTGGGATTCAACTAGAAAAGCAGAATCAATAAAGATATGTAGATATATATATATGAAATCTTCAAATTATTTCTGAATAAATCCTCAGACTTATTAAAATAAATTGGCTTACATGATTGTGGGGCTGGTTAGGAAACCCAAAATCCATAGGCAGGTTGTTAGTAAGGGTAGGATATATCCCATAGGCATGGACCTAAGCTGTTGTTCACATGTAGAATTCTTCTCTTTTTCTCCTTCTTTCTCTCTCAATCTCCCTAAAAAATCAGCACTGTTTTTAAGGCCTTCCAGCTGATTAAGTCAGACCCACCCAGATTAGGAAGAGCAATCTTAAATTGCTTTAAGATTTAAATTGCTGGCTTTAATCTTAAAGTCAACTAATTAGAAACTTTACATTAGCAACATAACTTCACAGTATCACTTAGATTAATGTTTGCTTGAATAAACAGAGAATGTAGCCTAGTCAAGGTGATATATATATAAACGTTGTAGCCATGAAACCTGATTTAAGTCAATAAAAATCTACTACCCTTTCAAAACATTATACAAATTTAAACTTTTTATGTATTGGTTTTATATCTTCAGAAGGTAGGAAAAAAGTAGCCATTTGAACTAATAGGCTCTTTGATATTATTAACAAGAGCAAGAGGAAATAAGAAGACATGGGAGTAAAATACTTAAAGCACAAGAATATGTTCCTTCCCAACCTGAATCCCAGGATAAATAAATAACTCCTGCAACCAAGAAAGACTGCAAATATGGTTAAAGAATTCAGTCATGAAACTTTATGTAGCAAATAGCATATCAAAATATATACAGTAGAATTTCATTTCCAGCAGTGACAGATCAGCTTGACTGAAACAAATCATTCGCAAAAATCAACTAGAAAAGCTGTGGAAATAGTATTTAAAATGTTTCTAAGGCATGAGTAAGCTACCAAGGCATCCAGAATCTGAAGGGCCAAGATCCAGAAACAAAGGCAAAAAAATAAATCGAGGGTATTTCACTTCAATTTTTCCCTTTAATGCATTAACCAATATTTATACAGATTCTGAGAGGCTAAGAAACCATCAGAGCTTTTAGCAATCTCATGAATTTAAGGGAGACAACTAGAATTTGGAACCCAAAAAGGAAAAGAGTCTCTCTCAAACATACCTGGTTTTTATTTTAGACTTTTGAAAGCGGCAGAGTCAGATATGCCAGGAATGTTGAATTATCAAACCAGGAAATATATATATATATATATATATATATATAAAACATCGATGACACAAAGGACAAAGGATGGGAGGAAGGAATTAGAAAACTTATTGATTCAGATTTATAGTGTTATTTGGGAAAAGATGTGGAATGGTTTTAAATGCATATTTCGAACCCTATGGGAATAAATTTAAAAAGTAAAAAAAAAAATTATAATCAATGTCCTAAAAAAAGAAAATAGAATAAAATAATTACAATAATAAAAATAAAATATTTCGAGAATTAATAAATGTGACACAGAGACATGAAGTGAAGAAATGCTGTTGGAAAAATGGCAATGATAGAGTTGCTTGACATTGTTGCCACAAAACATTGATTTGTAAGAAACAGTATTTGCAAAGTGCAAAAAGCAAAGCACAATAAAATGAGGTACACATGTTTAAAGATACATGTAGATTAAAAGTAAAGGGCTAGAGAAGTATACACCATGCTAACACTAATCAAAAGATAGCAGGAATAGCTGTATTAATTTCACACAGAACAGACTTCAGAGCAAGTGAAGTTATCAGAGAAGGAGAGGAGCATTATATAATGATAAAGAGGTTAATATTCCAAGAAGATAAACAATCTTTAATGTGTATGTGGCAACAAGGAGCATCAAATATGTGAGGAAAAACTTAAGAGAGCTACAAAGAGTAATAGATGAATTCACTATTATAGTTGGAGACAATAATATCTCCAAAAGAAATGAACAGAATCATCAAGCAGACAATCAAATCTGTGGGAATTTAATCAGAGTGGAATTTAATATACTTGTCTTGTTCCAGATTTTTGCAGGAAGGCTTTCAGCTTTTCACTATTGAGTATTATAATGGCTGTGGGTTTGTCATAAATGGCTTTTATTATGTTCACCTGTGTTCCCTCTACAGCCACTTTGGTAAGAGTTTTTATCATGAATGGATGCTGAATTTTGTCAAATGCTTTTTCTGCATCTATTGAGATGATCATGTGGCTTTTGACTTTCCTTTTGTTCGTGTGGTGTTATTACATTGATTAATTTGTATATGTTGAACCATCCTTGTGAATTTGAGATGAACACTACTTGCTTGTGGTATATGATCTTTTTTAATGTGTTCTTGGATTCAGTTTGTTAACATTTTGTTGAAAATTTTTGCATCTATATTCATCAAAGATATTCGCCTGTAATTTTCTTTTTCAGTGGTATCCTTGGTTTTGGTATTAGGGTAATGGTGGATTCATAAAATGTCTGGAAGTGTGCTCTCTTTTCCAGTCTTTTAGAAGTTTGAGAAGGATTAGTATAATTTTTCTTTGTATATTTGGAAGAATTCGCCTGTGAAGTCTGGTCCTGAACTTTATTTGTATAGATTTTTTTTTTGTTTCTAATTTCAGATTCTATTTCACGTCTAGTGATCAATCTGTTCAAATTATCTATTTCTTCTTGATTCAATTTTGGTAGGCTCTATGTTTATAGAAATTTATTTGTTCCTTCAAGATTTCAACTTTTTTGGCATATAATTGTTTGTAGCATTCTCATGTATTTTTTTCTTTGTTTTTCTGCATTATCAGTTGAGATTTCTCCTTTCTCACCTCTTTTTGTTTATTTGAGTTATCACTCTCTTTTTGGTGAGTCTGACCAGAGGTTTGTTGATTCTGTTTACCTTTTCAAAGAACCAGGTCTTGGTTTTACTGATTTTTTTTTCTATTGTTTTCTGGATATCTATTTTATTGATTTCTTCTCTGATCTTTATTATTTCCTTCTTTCTGCTGACTTTAGGTTTTGTTTGTACTTCTCTTTATAATTCTTTTAGGTGATAGGTCACATTGTGTATTTGATAATTTTCTTGTTTTTTTGAGGAAGGCCTATATCCCTATGAACTTCCCTCTAAGAACTTTTTTTGTGGCATCTCATAGATTTTGTATGGGTTTGTTTTCACTGTCATTTGTCTCAAGTATTTTTATTTCCTTTTTGATTTCCTCTTTGACCCATTGGTTCTTAAGTATCATGTTGTTTAGTCTCCATGTAGTCATTTCTTCTTCCTTTTCCTGTGGATGATTTCTTATTTCATGCCTTTATGGTCAGAGAAGATGGCTGAAATAATTTCTATACTCTTACATTTGTTGAGGTTAGTTCTGTGCCCTAGTATGTGGTCAAATCTAGAGAATGTTACATGTGCACTTGAAAACAATGTGTATTCTGTTTTTTGTTTTGTTTTGTTGTTTTTTCAATGTAATGCATTGAAAATATCAATTATATCTAACTGTTCTATTGTATCATTTAGGATCTCTTTTGCTGTATTTATTTTCTGTCTGGAAGATCTGTTCATTGATGTGAGTGGGCTGTTAAAGTCTCCTACTATTCTTGTATTCCTATCAATTTCTCCCTTTATGTACATTAGTGTTTGTTTTATGTATTTGGGTACTTCTATACTAGGTGCATATATGTTGATGAGTATAAAATCCTTTTTTTTATTTTTATGGCCACACCTGTGGCATATGGAAGTTCCCAGGCTAGTACTCAATCAGAGCTGCAAGTATCAGTCATTGCCACAGCCATAGCAATGTTGGATCCAAGCCGCATCTGAGACCTATGCCTCAGCTTGTGTCAATGCTGGATCCTTAATCCACTAAGCAAGGCCAGGGATCAAATCCACATCCTCATGGACACTATGTGGGGTTCTTAACCTGCTGAGCCACAATGGGAACTCCTAAAATTCTCTTCTCATATTGATCCTTTTATCATTATATAGTGTCCTTCTTTACCTTTCTTTATGGCTACTGTTTAAAGTCTATTTTAAACAAACACTGATTTGATTTAAACAAAGTTTGATTAAGTCTGATCTGAGTATTGCAACTCCCACTTTCTTATCATTTACATTTGCATGAAATATCTTTTTCCATCCACTCACTTTCAATGTGTGTATGTCTTTGCCCTAAGGTAGGTCTCTTTCAGGCAGCAGATTGTAGGCTCTTGTTTTTGTATCCAGTCTGCCACTCTGTGTCTTTTCACTGGAGCATTCAGTCCACTGACATTTAAGGTAATTATTGATGCATATATACTTATTGCCATTTTAAACTTTGTTTTCCAGTTGATTCTGTTTCTTCTTTGTTTCTTTTTCTTTCTACGGTTTGATGATTTCCTTTTATATTATCTTTGTATTCTCTTCTTTTTGGTCTTTGTGAATCTATTGTATGTTTTTGATTTGTTGTTGCTCTATTTTTCAAGTACGTAAACCCATTCCTATATGTTCTTCATGTAGACTGATAGTCATATAGGCTCAAACACATTCTAAAAAAAATTCTACATTTTCTTACTTAATAGTGGGTATGCAGATGTATGGCCCACACATGCTACTGGGAAGGCAGGGGAAGTGCTTGATGTCTGGTCACAAGACTCTCATAGACACAGTGGTCTGTGCCTGCCTCTGGAGTCGGAGGCAGCTTGGACCAACCCCTAAAACTCATGCAGGTGGTGCCCTGCCACCTGGAAGCCCATGCATGGAGAGAGAAGCTCCTAAGGTGGTTCCATCCCTCTCTTCTTGAAACCTCCAACAGTGGTGCCCTGCCTTTCTGGCAAGCCCAGGCTTCTTTCCATACTCACTTGGCTGTGGTGCACCACACAGATTGGCTGTAGCATCCAAACCCAGTACTCTCCCTGGGTCTGACCTCTGAAGCCTAAGCCTCAGCATCCAATCTCCACCTGCCACAGAGGACAAGCATCTATATCTGAGGCCTACTGGGGAGTGGCACTGACCAGCTATGCAGGTCTTTCTCTACTTTGCCCTCCACAAACTGGTTGCTGTGTTCTCTGAGGTTCCAAAGCTCCCTTTCTGTTCTGGCTGGTCTCCTCACCAAAGAGGGGCCTTCCCGTGTGTGGACATGTGGAAACATTTTCTCTCTCATAGCTCCCTCCCAGGAGCCTGATCTTGTTGTGATTCCTTCCTCTCTCTCTCCTCTCTCTCTCTCTTTTTCTTTTGTACCCAGTTATGTGGAGATTTTCTTAGGCTTTTGGAAGTCTGAGGTCTTCTGCCAGTGTTCAATAGATGTTTTGTTAAAATCATTCCACATAGATGTATTTTTGATGTATTTGCATAAGTTTAGCTCCACATCCTGCTCCTCTGCCATCTTTCCAGAGCCCCCTCTTGTGTTACTTAAATCTGTGGCTTTGATGACATTCATTGCTTACAGAAATCCATTGGGCATTTTTTTTTCCAATATTACTTCTTCCCCATTCTTTACTCAACTCTGGGACAATAATCACAAGTATGGGAGAACATTTTGTCTTGTTCTATACACCTTTTATTTTTTCCTGGGTTTTTACCTTTTCTGTTTCTCTCAGTGATTTAATATGTACTCACAAATAATTTATTTACTTGTGTCTAATATGCTATTAAACCCACCTATTGAGTTCTCATTTTGAAATATTGTATTTCTCAGTTCCCAGCTTACTATATGTTTCTCTCCCATTTTTTGTTGTTTTCTTTTCTTTTTTTTTGCTATATGCTACTTATTTTAAATTAATAAGCATTATTTTTAGAACACTTTTGGGTTCACAGCAATATTGAGTAGAAAATAAGAGTTACCATATACTCCCTGTATCCACATTTGCACAAACCCTCCCAATATGGACAATCCACATCACAGTGGCACATTTGTTAAAACCAATGAACATATACTGATATATCATTATCACCCCAAATCCATAATTTACATTCAGGTTCACTCTTGCAGTACATTCTATGGATTTGAATAAATGTATAACTACATGTAACCTTCCAATGAAGTATCTTACAGAATCATTTCACTGCTCTAAAAATCCTCTGTACTGTCTCTTCACCCTTCCCTGCCAACTAAAATTTGGAATCTACAGATCTTTTTACTGTCTCCAGAGTTTTTTCCTTTTTAGAATATCATACAGTTGGAATCATACTGTAGCAATTTCAGATTAGCTTCTTCTACCTAGTAATATGCACTTTCCTCCATATCTTTTCATGGCTTGATTTATTTTCAGCACAGAGTAATATTCTATTGTCTAGATATACCATGGTTAATTGTCCATTCATCAACTAAAGGAAATCTTGGTTGCTTCCAAGTTTTGGCAAGTAAAGCTTCTATAAGTATCCATGGGCAGTTTTTATGTATATAAATTTTCAACTCATTTGGGTAACTGCCAAGGAGTACAATTTCTGGATCATATGGTAAGAATATGCTTAGTCTCAAACTGCTTTGCAAAGTGTCTGTAACACTTTGCATTCCCAGAATCAATTAATTAGGGTTCTTGTTTCTCCAAATCTTTGTCAGCATTTGGTGTTGTCAGTCTTTTGGACTAGGCCATTCCAAAAGGCGTGTAATGCTATCTCATTGTTGTTTCCATTTGAAATTCACTAATGTCACATAATTTTGAGCATTTTTTTCATATGTTTACTTGTGTTCTGTATAGCTTCTTTGGTGATGTATCTGCTCAGGTCATTTGCCAATTTAAAAAAATCTGGTTCTTCCTTTTCTTACCACTGAATTTTACAAGTTCTTTGTACATTTTGGAAAAAAAAATCCTTTATGAGATGTGTCTTTTGCAAAAATTTTTTCCCAGCCTTCTAATTTGTTTGTCATCTAATTCCTTTGATATTGTCTATCAAAGAGCAGATTTTTAAAATTTTAATGAATTATATCTTATCAATTCTTTCTTTTTTCTTTTTTTGCTTTTTTTAGGGCCATACCCACAGCATATGGAAGTTCCCAGGCTAAAGGTCTAATCGGAGCTACAGCTGCTGGCCTATGCCACAGCCACAGCACTGTGGAATCCAAGCCATGTCTGTGACCTACACCACACCTCAGGCAAGGCCAGGAATCAAATCCACATCCTCATGGATAGTAGTCAGGTTTATTACTGCTGAGCCATGGTGGGAACTCTGACTAGGTCATTTTGCTATATAGTAGAAATCAAGCGAACACTAAATCAAGTATAAAAATTAAAAAAAAATGTTTTTATTCAATGTTAAATTTTATTTGCTACTATTTTGTTGAGAATTTTTGGATCTGTGTTCAGGAGAGATAGTGGTCAATAGTTTTCTTTTTCTTGTTTTGGTATTAGCATAATGCTGGCCACACAGAATGAATTTGGAAGTATTGCTTCTCCTATTTTCTGAAAGAGCTTATAGAGAATCTTTAATGTAATTTTTTCTTTAAGTGTTTGGTAGATTTCAGTATTAAACACTACTTGGCCTAGTTCTTTCTGTTTTGGGAAGTTGTTAGTTATTGATTCAATTTGTTTAATAGATACTAACCTTTTAACATTGTCTGTAACTGCCTGTGTGAGTTTTAGTAGATTATGTCTTTCAAGGAATTGGTCCATTTCACGAACACTTTCAAATTTATGAGAATAGAGTTATTAATAATATTCCTTTATTATCCCTTTTATGTGCAATTAATCTGACCTGATGTCCCTTCTTTTATTTCTGATATTAATAATGTGTCTTATCTTTCTATTGGTTAGTCTAGTTGGATACTTATAAATTTTTTTTAAAGAACCAGATTTAGGTTTTGTTAATTTATTCTGTGGATTTCCTATTTTAAATTTCATTGATTTCTACTGTAATTTTAACTGGAGCTTTTTTTCTTACTCTGGATTTTATTTTTTCTTCTTTTTTTAAGTTCATAAAGTGGGAGCTTAAATTATTCATTTTATATCTTTCTTCTTTTCTCATATAAACATGCAACATTTTATATTTCCATTTAAGCACTGCTTTCACTTCAGTTCACAAAATAAGTTTTCTCATTTTCATTAATTTCAAAATTATTTCTTAACTTCTCTTGAGATTTCTTTGATCCATATATTATTTAGCACTGTGCTGTGCTGTTTACCCTCCAATTACTTTGAGAATTTCCAGCTATCTTGCTGTTTTTGATTTCTAATTTATATCCATTGTAGTTAGAGAGAGACACAAAGAGAGAAAGGGAGAGGACAAAAAAGAGAGCAAATAAAGGAAAGAAACCTCACACAAAACTTACAGATTTTTTTAAAGCATAAAAAATATGATAAACAACTTGATGCCAACACATTCGAAAGTTTAGTTGAGAGGGGAAATTCTTAAATTGATACAATGAAAGAAAATAAATTCTTGGCATTCATAAGAAGTTCAGATATATCCACAGATACTACAATAGATTTTATTTTCATGTATGAAAAGAATCCTCATCTGAAAACATGTATTAATACTTTGATGGTCTCCAGAATTTTAAACGTAGATACATAATCCATTTGAGTTTATATCTCATTTTTAAATAGTAAAAATATATTTTCAATGATAAAATTCAAATTAAAGTCTAATCTAGGGTTCTACAGAATGGTTTGAACAATGCTGTTCTAGTCTACACTTGAAAATATCTAAGATATCTAAGACAGAAAAGTTTACTAGGTTTACAGTCCATTCTCTGCCATCTTTATCATAAAGTGATTCTTAATCTTATTAGTAATTTCCTCTTTATCTCTCCTGCTCTCACTTTAGCTTTCTCCTTTAAATCCCCATAGTGATAGTGCAAAGTTTCTATTTCTATTATACCTAAATTACTTCCTTTGTGTTATAATTACTAGTGTAACTATAGACTTCTTGAGGACAGGGATTCATTTTATTTTATTTTCTAGATATACACAACTTTGGCATAGTATATCTTCATTAAGTTGAACTGGATTGAATTTACTGTGCAGAATACATCCACATATATTTTGAATCAATGTCACTCAGTGACTTCCTTTTCTGTGGGGAGATTCAAAAGCGTATAGCCAGACCAAATCAATAGCTTAAATCATTTCTCTGTGGCAAGCTAATATTTTGGTAATTACTTGTCTTACTATCCAAATTTGGAGTCTGTTAAGCTTTCCACATAATAATTCTGAAATTAGTAATTTTTAGAATTGGAAGCAAGATGATTTCTGGATGGAATCTTAAGGAAATTACCTATGTCCTCTACTTGAACTGAATCTGAGATGGCTTTTCCACCCCCCCCAAAAAAAAAGTTCATGTGTTTGTTAGGTTTATCTTTCCTGGATTATCTCCTAGTTAGATCATTACATTGAATTTACAAAGTGTTTTCCATGGATGTACATAAAAACCTGTTTATTTTGTAATTAAAAGACTTCTTTTTTATAAGTACACTTTATTAAGACTATGTCTAAATAACTGAGATAAATATTACTCTAAACAAGATATTACTTTATTTCATAAAGTGTGTAAATTTGTATTTAAAATTCCATACACAAATAATTCAAAATACATATAACCATGTTCCTAAAAGGGTTATATAAATCAAAAAAGTAAAGCACACTGATTTTAAAAAGCAATTTAAGAAATATTATTGGAAATCCATATAGTTAATGATTATTTTATGAAATAAATGATTATTTCCTATATCTTTGGTGGAGAGTAAGCAACACTTGTACCATAAAACTACTTGAAAACATTTCTGTACTGACCCTGAATGGGACATTCCACATCTAATTTAATTATATGTGTAAGTAGCATTTCATTTTGTATAAATGAGAAAATTGAGGCTCAGGAAATTTAAGAGTATGCCCACATTCACAGTAGGTGGTAAAGCTTGATTTGAACACAATTTTTTTACCTTTCTGTGTGTAGTTTTTAGCTTAGGGTCTCTAACATTCATCAGCATCGGCAAGAAAAGCTACTACATATAACTAACTAAAACCTTGGGTCAGCAAGATTTACTAGTAATCTTTACTATTTTATTTTTTTGTTTATTCTTTTCATGTTTAAAGATTCCATGATACCTTAGCAACACATGTTTGCTGTCTTAAAAAATACAAGGAAACACACACAATTATTCTGTTTCCTTCATCACTGAGGTAATCTTAAATCTCTGCTTTGGAATCAATCAACAATGATTGATTGAGTTGTTACTATGTGCTCAGCAGTATACTAAGTGTTGTGGAAACAAACAGTGCTATCCTAACTTAAAGTAACAAAAAAATTAAGCACCTCCATCTAATGTGTTTATAACCTAATTTCACATATATCAATTATTTTGAAGACATCATTTATCAAATAATGCTGCTTAGTAAGGTACTATTTGAGTAATAGAAACAATAGATGCATTAGAGTTAAAGCTGTCAGAGTGTTAGCTGGAATCATAAGACCTGTTAGTGTCTGCCAATATTTGTGATTAAATAAAATATATCAATAAATCAGGCTTATAAAAATGTACAACAGTGAAAAAGAAAAGACTCTGTGCACATGTTATTTTCATGTTTATAGGATAAGTTGGAAACAGAAGTGGGGAGAGTACGCCTTGCAGATAGAAACCTCTGTATAAGGAATACCAGGGGAAAAGTTGAGACTTATGTCACCATCATGACAGAATAAGCATTTTCTACCTTTTCCCCAAGGAACACTGATTTAGACCATCACTCATGGATGAGAAAGTATTCTTAAAAGTCCAGGAGTCCAGCAGAGAAGTATAAGCATACCATTTGAGGGGGGAAAAAAAAGCAAGATTAGACTACTGAAGAAAATAAGAGGAAGTTCACTTACTCACATCAACCTCCTCCTCCAAAGTGGCATAGGGCCAGAGAGACCTATTCAGCCCATGATTTACCTGTGGGAGAAAATGAAACATTTTAAGAAGCACCCAGATTTCCCAGGTATGTGGGATGCTACCAGAGAGACTCATTTCTTTCTCATCCCATTTAGAATACCAAGAGGTATAGTATGACTGGAAAGCAGGTGGAGGAAGAGCATATAGAGCTCTCAAGGGTCATAAAAGTGATACAGATCTTGCTGACAAATCTGCAGACTCCATTAGGAACTCCAACCACAAGCCACTGGGTAGGCCTTGTCTGTGGATTCTCCCAACTGGCGCAGGGACACATTAAATGCTCCCTGTGCCTCACTCATACACACCTCCTGTTCCATGACTGGATCACTGTGCATATGCCCAATGGCAGCAAGAGCAAGCCTTGCAAATGGCTAGTGAGTATGCCAGAAAAATGGCCAAAGTACATTAACCTGGGAGAAATTACACAAACTTGAGCACTCACTACCAACCTAGGGAAAGAAAAAGGTATGCTGTCAATACCCATTCTGGCTTTGTAGGATTGAGAGAAGCACAATGCTTACTAATTCTGACACAAATGGGAAAAAGGACTGGGGAGCAAGAGCATCTATAGAAAAGGTTTGAGAAGAGTCTCAGGGGCTGATGGAAGATATTTCACTCCAAAGCTAGTAAGTAAAAAATGGAGGTGAGTACTTCTTCAAGTGTAAATATAGCAATGCAACACTTCAAGAAACATGAAAAATCAAGGAAACATGACACACCAAAGGAACACAATGATTTCCCAGTAATCAAAACAAAGTAATGGAGATCTGCAATTCTCCTGATAAAGAATTAAGAAAAAATTGGCTTAAGGAAACTCGGTGAACTACAAGAAAAGATAATTAACTGAAATCAGGAAAATAATACTTGTACAAAATGATAAGTTTGACAAAGAATAGAAATCTTAAAAACAAAAAAATAAATTCTAGAGCTTAAGGATACAATGAATAAAATGAAGAATGTAGTAGAGAGCATCAACATCAGACTGGACAAGCAGAATAAAGAACTGTGAAGTAGAAGACAGGTTCTTTGAAATTATCTAAGAAGAGAAAAATAAAGAAAGAGAGATAAAGAAAACCTACATAAGCTATGTGATATCATTAAGTTAAATAACCTATACATCATTGGAGTGCAAGAAGAAGAGAAGGAAAAAGGGGAAGGAAGTTTATTTGAACTTGGCTAAAAACTTCCCAAATCTGGAGAGAGATTTGGACATCCACGTTCATGAAGCTCATAGGTAACCTCAAGATATCAACACAAAACAATCTTCCCCAGTTAATATAATATAATATAATGGTAGTAGAGGACCAAACAAGAAAATTAATAAAAACCGAAATAATTAAAGATTAACTATCTATGAATTATGCCTCTTTTAGTAACCCTAAAAGGTAGAAGAAGAGAAAAGGAAATGCTTTAAAGATATGGCCTGGTTTAATAACCAAAACAGGTAATATTTGTGGAATAAGTACTAACCACTGGAATAATATGCACTATAAGGGAATGGGAGTTATGCTTTCATAGTCATTCATGGATATAAGCTCATTCCTTCACTGGTTTCTCTAAGTTCTCAGGGTCTTTGGATGGAAAGAAAGGGAAAGAAGGAAAGATTTTATGGAGGATTTTATAGATCAAAACTAGAAGTGGCATACACTGATTCTGCTCATATTCCATTGGCTAGACCTAACTTCACAAGAGGCTAAGAAATGCAGTCTATCAGAAATGCAGTAAATGGAAATTAATCATTTTGGTCAATGGTTAGCCAGTCTCTGCCACAAGCTCATAGATAATGGCCAAAAAAGTGAGAATTGGCTTTGGAAGTGCAATGAGGGTAGCTGGTGAAAAAAAAAAGATAAATGTTTTAGTAATAAAGATACTAAAATTACCAAATAATATGGTTTTATGAGGTAAGAAATATAAATTTTCAAGAGAACTTGACAGTGAAGTCCTAAAGGAACAAAATTCATGCAAACCATAGCAGTTTTTAATGTGAGGAGACTGCAAAGATAACTGGATGAGAATAAAACTATTGTCAGTATGATACATTGGATATGTGAAATCATATAAACTTTTAGAGAGTATGTAATTCCTCTAGTTAGTTAATAAATAGGATGATACAGCTATTGTAATACTGATATACCAATTAAAATAGTGTTAGGGAGTTCCCACTGTGGTGTAACAGGATCAGAAGTGTCTCTGCAGCACCAGGATACAGATCTGATCCCCAGCACAGTGGGTTAAAGGATCCATAGTTGCTGCAGCTGCACGTAGGTCACAATTGCAGTTGGAATCTTATCCCCAGCCCAGGAGCTCCATATGCCATGAGGAAGACAAAAAAGGAAAGAAAACAGTGTTAGGACTAGAGACTGAAATAATATAGGTATAAATTTATCTCCTGAATTTCATGTAATTCTGAGATTAAAAAACGGAATGCGGAGTTCCCGTCGTGGCGCAGTGGTTAACGAATCCGACTAGGAACCATGAGGTTGAGGGTTCGGTCCCTGCCCTTGCTCAGTGGGTTAACGATCCGGCGTTGCCGTGAGCTGTGGTGTAGGTTGCAGACGCGGCTCGGATCCCGCGTTGCTGTGGCTCTGGCGTAGGCCGGTGGCTACAGCTCCGATTGGACCCCTAGCCTGGGAACCTCCATATGCCGCGGGAGCGGCCCAAGACATAGCAACAACAACAACAACAACAAAAGACAAAAAAAAAAAAAAAAACGGAATGCAAACTGGTACTCTAAAACATATCTGAAATATCTATACCAAAAGTTTCTGTATAGTACCGAACATTAGAAGCTACTTTGAAATGAGAAGACAGGTTTCCATTTGCCCTTAAGGTAAGTATTTCCACAGATAATCTTCATATTAATCAATAATCAAAGAGGTGTCCCTGCCTGGAGTCCCATACATGTTCCAAACCATCTTTTGTTATTGGCCACAGGGAGTTGTTTCAGGTTCCTCCTTACTTTAGGTAAGTTGGGTTATAGGTTAAATGAAAGAAAAGCAAAAAGAATAATTGAGCGACTGGGAATTAAGAGTTATTGAGAAAGTTTCAAAAGTAGAGTTGGAATATTATCTGGTATAAGACAAAAAGAGACTTGAATTCTCAAAACTTGTTACCTAGTCACATAACCATGTGGCTGTGAAACTCTGGGATCTCAGTGTCACAATACTCATGCTGGAAAGTCAAATACCAAATACTAGTTTCAAATTTTGCTTCTGCAAATTATTAGCTATACTTAGCAACTTGTTAGCAAGCTACTGAAATTTTCTGATCCTTACTTTACTCATTGGTAACAACAATAATAATATTTAAACTATATACGTATATAGGTTAAGATTATTTAAAACCTTGTAGGACATTTGGTCCTGTCCAAAGTGTCCACCGAGGCATTTGGTCCACACAAAAAGGTACTGGCCCTGTCCAAAATATCCGCTGAGACATTTGGTCCATTATTTATTAAATAATACAAATATTTAACTTCATTAAAATTTTATTTACATTATTTTTATTGAAATTTCTGATGAATTTTGGATTTCACAATTATTTTTATTCTTTCTCGTCATGAAGTTTTGCAGGGTTACTATTAAGTTGATTAGCAACTGATCTCAAGTATATATGAACTTTACTTACTATTGGCTTTATATTTGTCATATCCGTTAACAACTTCAGCTATAGGAATTTGATTTTTGTCAGTATCGTTATGAAGTTGGTGGCTGTATTTGAGTATGACCACCAAGAACCTGGGTGATAACTTGTTCACTGCTTTGCTATTTATCTTTTAAGATTCCAATAAATCTCCAATTTTTCAGATGATGCGCTACTATCAGCTTTTGAAATATGCTACTCCAGTCTTTCACGGTGTTACTTTCCTATGATTGCTATTGAGGTGTCTGATTCGGCACCTGGTTTGGCTGGGCAAGATTAGCCAGTATGGAAGGGTCAGTTGAAGCCATTGTGGTTCATGCCAATTGGCAGGTAAGTGTGGGAGTCACACCCACTAAAACCTCATTAAATAGGCAGGCGCTTCTGGCAGTCTATCACAATTGTAAAAGTACTCTGTAGGATATCCATCCAAGAGAAACATCACCCATTAACCCTGGGTCATGGGATAGTTGTAAGGAGATTAATTAGATGCCTGGTATTGCCCTCATGGCAGCTATTACACTCAACCACTGTGTAGTAGGAGAGCCACACATTTTCTCTCTCCTCCAAAACAAGCCTGATATGCTCTGTAAAGTGTTTGTTTGCATCAACACCTTCACTGACTGTATTACATAGCAGCTTGATCAAGCCCCTCCTTTCAAACGCTGCCCTTACTGAGTAACTCAGCCACATCCATCCAACCAAATGCCCAGTAACATATTAATGCATGGCAGGGATTTTTACATTTTTTATTCACTACTAACATTCTACCTAGATTTGTAGATATACAGATATTATTTGCAAAATAAATGTGTGTTGAATAAAATTATATAGAATCATATCATTAGAAGCAACTGGAGTTTTACATCTTATTTGTATATAAAAGAGAGCATGTCTTCATTTGAAAAAGAAACCTTGATATGTTAAAGTTATATACTGTTATCTGAGTCCTAACATGTCATAAAAACAGGAAGTTTCCTTTAAACAAAAGATAGAAAATGGAATATATCACTATACAGTACATTTTCTATATCAGATATTTTTCAGAGCTATATTAAAATTTGTTGCAGTTGTTTCCAGTAAAATAAGGAAAAATATGTTGTTGTGAAATCAGTTCAATTTTAGACACTGCTGTATTTGCAAAATAAACATATATGAATTTCTTTCCTCTAAAACTGAGTGCAGATTAAGTGGCAATTACGATCCTACATACCCTTTAAGGTTAATGAGGAAGGAATCTTAGAGACTGTATAATTATTATGCATAGTGGATGCTTGTCATTTGTGCCACCAGTGCAGAGAGATATAGAGAAAGGTGAGAGAGAAAGAAAGAAACAAGCATTTGGTAATATACATCTCTCTTTATACACATTTTCTACCAACAATTTGAGTATATGAGGCAAGACTTGAAAGTAATAAGAATTATTTTCTTGTTAAACTGCTAAATTAATCTACAGACAGTTCCAACAGATGTTAAAAGATGTTTTACATAAAAGTTCTGGTAGGCTTTTTTATTTTTATTTTTAACCTCATGGTTCCTAGTCAGATTCGTTAACCACTCGCCACGACAGGAACTCCCTTTTTCTTCTTTTTGGTCAAAAAGTCAAATTTGTGTGATATTAGTACCATATCCATTTCAGCTCTCTTTTGATTACTCTTTGCATGGAATCCCTTTTTCTGTCTTTTTACTTTCAATCTATTTGTGCTTATTTGGATGTACAGTGAATCTCTTCTAGATCACAAATAGCTGTATCTTTGTTATTTTATCCATTTTACCAATCTATACACATTAATTGAAGAGTTTATTTACCTTTAGAATATTTATTGGTAAGGACTTACTTCACCCATTTTGGTAATTGGTTTCTACATATCTTACATCTTTGTTTTTACTCTTCAATTCCTCCATTACCACCTTCTTTTGTGTTATTTTCCAGTGTACTATTTGGTTCCTTTGTCATTTTTTACCATATAGTTTTACTTATATTCTTGGTGATTATCTTGGACATTATGATTAATATATTAGTTTATAATAATCTATTTTGAATTATCAACCTAGTTTTAATAGTATACAAAACTTTGATTCTTTATAGCTCTGTGACTCCCATTATCTTATTTTTACAAATTACATCTTTATACATTGTATGCGTATCAACATAGAATTATAATTATTGTTGTACGTAATTGGCTTTTAAACCATACAGAAAAAAAAGTTATCATGAACAAAAATACATTAATACTGATTCTTATATTCAACTATAGTAATTCTATCAGTGTTCTTTATTTCTTCATGTTGATTCAAGTTATAGTCCATAGGCTTTTCAATTCATACTGAAAGCTTACCTTTAGCATTTCTTATAGGGTAGGTGTGTTTGTGGTAAACTATGCCCAATTTTTGTTTATCTGGGAATGTCTTATTTTTCTTTCATTTTGAGGGATATTTTTAAATGACATAATATACTTGGGGGACAGTTCTTTACTTTCAGAACATTGAATACATCATTCTACTTCCCTCTCTTCTTAAAAATTTCTGATGAGAAATCAGCTGTTAATCTTAATGAGAATCCCTTACACTTGAGAAGTACTTTATCTTGCTGCTTTTAATATTCTGACATTTGACAGCGTTTGCAGTGTCTTGGTGCGGCTCTGTTTGAGTTTATCCTACTTAAATTGAACTTTTGGATATATAAATTTGTACTTTTCATCATGTTTGGGAAGTTTTAAGCCATTTTATCTTCAAATATTCATCCTACCTCTTTTTCTCTCTCCTATCCTCCTGGCACAACTCTTATGAATCTGTTTTTATGCGTTTTCCCCACAATTCTCTTATGCTTTGTTAATTTTTCTTCATTATTTTTCTTTTTCTTCACTGGGTAGTCTCAGTTGACCCATCTTTAAGTTCACTTACTCTTTCTTCTGCCTGCCTGGCTAATTTTTCTAGTAAATTTTTCATGTCAGTTTTGTACTTTTCAGCTCCAAAATTTCTGTTTGGTTCCTATTTATAATTTCTACTTCTTCATTGATATTCTAAATTTGTTGAGATGCTGTTCTTATAATTTCCCTTTAGGTTTTCCCCTTCCCTGCATGATTTCTTTTAGCTCTTTGAGGATAAGTAGTATAGTTAGCTTAGTCTTTTTATAGTGAGCTCAATGTACAGTCATCCTCAGGAACAATCTCTATTCATTTCTTTTTATTTCCATTATAGGCATAATTTCTTACTCTTTTTTTAAAGCATTTTTTATTACTCAAATGAATTTATCACATCTGTAATTATATAATGATCATAACAATCTGATTTCACAGGATTTCCATCCCACAGCCCAAGCACATCCCCCCACCCCCCAAACTGTCTCCTCCGGAGACCATAAATTTTCCAATGTCTGTGAGTCAGCATCTCTTCTGCAGAGAAGTTCAGTCTGTCCTTTTTTCAGATTCCACATGTCAGTGAAAGCATTTGATGTTGGTGTCTCATTGTATGGCTGACTTCACTTAGCATGATAATTTCTAGGTCCATCCATGTTGCTAAAAATGCCAGTATTTCATTCTTTTTAATGGCTGAGTAATATTCCATTGTGTATATGTACCACATCTTCTGGATCCACTCCCCTGTCGATGGACATTTAGGTTGTTTCCATGTCTTGGCTATTGTAAATAGCGCTGCAATGAACATCGGAGTACATGTGTCTTTGCAAGTCATGGTTTTCTCTGGATAGATGCCCAGGAGTGGGATTGCTAGATCAAATGGTAGTTCTATTTTTAGTTTTCTGAGGCATCTCCATACTGTTTTCCACAGTGGTTGCACCTATTTACAATCCCACCAACAGTGTACTAGGGTTCCTTTTTCTCTACACCCTCTCCAGCACTTACTGTTTGTAGACTTTTTAATGATGGCTATTCTGGCTGGGGGAAGGTGGTACCTCATAGCGGTTTTGATGTGCACTTCTCTAGTGATGAGTGATGTTGAACATCTTTTCATGTATTTCTCGGCCATCTGTATGTCTTCTTTGGAGAACTGTCTGTTTAGGTCTTCTGCCCATTTTTTGAATGGGTTGTTTGTTTTTTTTGGTATGGAGCTGCAGAAGGTGTTTATAAATTTTGGAGATGAATCCTTAATCCGTCGATTCACTTGCAGAGATTATCTCCCATTCTGTGGGTTGTCTTTTTATGTTGTTTAGGGTTTCCTTTGCTGTGTGGAAACTTTTCAGTTTGATTAGGTCCCATTTGTTTATTTTTCTTTTTATTGTCAATACTCTGATAGGTGGATCTGAGAAGATGTTGCTGTCGTTTATGTCAGAGAGTGTTTGGCCTACGTTTTCCTCTAACAGTTTTATAGTGTCTGGTCTTATATCTAGGTCTTTCATCCATTTGGAGTTTATTTTTGTGTATGGTATTAGGGAGTGTTCTAATTTCATTCTTTTCCATGTGGCTGTACAGTTTTCCCAGCACCACTTATTGAACAAGCTGTCCTTTCTCCATTGTATATCCTTGCCTCCTTTGTCATAGATTAGTTGGCTGTAGGTGTGTGACATTGATGCAAAAATCCTCAACAAAATACTAGCAAACTGCATCCAACAATGCATTAAAAGGATTATACATCATGATCAAGTGGGATTTATCCCAGGGATGCAAGGGTTCTTCAATATCCACAAATCCATCAGTGGGATACACCACATTAACAAACTGAAGAATTAAAACCATATGATCCTCTCAATAGACGCAGAAAAAGCCTTTGACAAAATCCAACACCCATTTCTGATAAAAACCCTTCAGATAGTGGGCATAGCAGGAACCTACCTCAGCATAATAAAGGCCATATACGCCAAACCCACAGCAAACATCATTCTCAATGGTGAAAAGCTGAAAGAATTCCCACTGAGATCAGGAACAAGACAAGGATGTCCACTCTCACCACTACTCTTCAACATAGTTTTGGAAGTCCTAGCCTTGGCAATCAGAGAAGTAAAAGAGATAAAAGGAATCCAAATTGGAAAGGAAGAAGTAAAACTACCGCTATTTGCAGATGACATGATACTCTACCTAGAGAATCCTAAAGACTCTACCAGAAAACTGTTAGAGCTCATCCACAAATTTGGCAAAGTTGCAGGATACAAAATTAATACACAGAAATCAATGGCATTTCTATACACTAACAATGAAAGAGCAGAAAGAGAAATTAGGGAAGCAGTCCTGTTTATCATCACATCCAAAAGAATGAAATACCTAGGAGTAAACCTACCTAAAGAGACAAAAGACCTGTACTCTGAAAACTCTAAGACACTGATGAAAGAAATCGAAGATGACACAAATAGATGGAAAGATATACCATGCTCGTGGATTGAAAGAGTTAATATTATCAAAATGACTATTCTACCTAAGATGATCTACGGATTCAGTGCAATCCCTATCAAATTACCAAGGACATTTTTCACAGAACTCAAACAAAATATTTTAAAGTTTGTTTGGAAGCACAAAAGACACAGAATAGCCAAAGACATCCTGAAAAAGAAAAATGGAACTGGAGGAATCAGGCTCCTGGACTTCAGACTATACTACAAAGCAACAATCATCAAAACTGCATGCTACTGGCACAAAGACAGAAATACAGATCAGTGAAACAGGATAGAAAGCCCAGAGTTAAACCTAGGCAGAATCTTATTAAAGACTAAATGGTGTAGTGGGGAATGCTTTCAGCTTTCAACCAGTCAGTTTAAAACTATGCTCTTGAAATATATACATATATAACACCACTACATTGAACATCTTAAAATTTATACAATTTTATATGTAAATTATATCTCAAGAAAACTTAAAAAAAAAACCCTCCATTTTATCCTTTACTTCCTACTTATGCTGAGCCTGAAGATAATCTAGAAGTCAGAGCTTAGGGCTTTCTTAGCTTTACTCTGTGCATGTGTCCAGCCCTATGCATGAGCATTACCTTCTAGATTTCCATCTCATTATTTCCCCAAGCCTTTTGGTTTATATATTGTTTGCCCCAACTATTATGCTTTACCATTGATATCTGTGGCTCAGCCATTTGCCTTGAAATGCTTTTGACAAATTTCCCTTGGATAACTGCCACATCCTAGAAGAGTTCTTAGGTAAAATAAAATCAAGTTTAAGAATTTGGTCCTTCCGAGAACTACCAGACAGGTCAAAACATAAATGCACAAATTTTTTAGAATAAAGCCCATTTTGTGCTGTGTGGTACTAGGAATCTATAACCAGTAATGTGGACTATAGATTTCAAAGCTTCCAGAGTGTAGAAGATGCAATCAGGATAAGCAGAAATGCCATAAATGTCTCTTATTAATATTCAGGTTTTTTTTTTACTTAACTGAAGCATTTATTTGATTGCTGTAAAGTTTTAATTAGTCCTCAGAGTTTTGAAAAAGTTGTTTCTCAGATTTTTGCTAGTTTATTCACTATTTTTGTGGAGAGATGGGCTTTTGAGTTCCCTACAATATCACTTTTGATGACTGACTATTTAATTTTAATTATTTGTTTTAATTTCTTTCCAGGGCTTCAATGCTATTAGCCCCTACAGAATAGAGACTATATCTTGACCATTTTTGTCTCACCAGGTAATACCAGAGCTTCAGATACACAAAAAGTAGTATTAAGTATCTGTACATGAATGAATAAATTAATATCTGTTTTGAAAATATATCCTATTTTAGAGGCATTGCATAAATCTTCCAATGCTGGCAAAACCATTGAGGAGGGGTGGGGGGGAATCGTATCTCATGCTTTTGTATGTATGAATAGGAAGTAGGGAAATATGGACTGTTTATGTACATCTCCTTTGTATCAGTGAATTAGGCCATTATTTTGATCATATTACTTAACTGGTAGATTAGAGGAAGGTTGCAGAAATAGCATGTCAGTATTTGATTTAGTTTTACAGTAGAGTCTCTTAATTTGTGCCATGTATTAGATGTAAATATATTAAATGAAAGTAAGTACACCTAGATAGGCTTATAATTGTTGAATATATTACAATGTATGTGTCCATATTCATTATCAATATTAAAACTAGAACAAGTTCACTAATGGTGTACCACAAGCTACTATCTTCTGCATTAAACCAAGATGTCAGGAAATCCATAAACTAGCTGGATGCTCATTAGTCTTATTTTTGCTTCCTGAAAAAAAGAATAGGAAGACGATATTTTTTAGTCTCCCTTGCAACTGGTTTTAGTATGTCTGAATGGGTTTTGACCAATGAAATGTGAACATAAATGGTATATATGCAGGGCCTACGTCCTCTCCATCATCATTTATGCTCTCTCTCTTCCTATTTTGCATGCATCATGAGAGAAATATCATGAAGAAGGCAGCATCACAGATGGAAGTAGCCAGGATTCTTGAGTCACTGCTTAGAGGACAGATACCCAGAGACATTCTTTGACCCGTTTTTACTAGTGGCATGAGCCAGAAATAAGTTTTTATGTATGTTATACCTCTGAGATTTAGAGATTGTTTTCACAGCAGCCACTGTTACCTATCCACACTAATGCAAATAACTAATACAGTATTTTGGATGGTAGAACCTGTGTCTCAAATATCTCAACAGACTGAAACTATGGATCAAATAAAATAAAAGTATTGTAATAGGCACAATTTCAAGCCTTCTGTGTGTTCACTTAAATAATAGCCTACACGATTCTAGACTGAGATGTGATTAGATCCTGATTCAGTATAAAAAATGTGTTTGAAGAATCAGAGCTGTTCTTTAGTGATATTGTTTCCTCAAAAGTTGTTGGCATCACTCTCCCCAGTGGTACCCAGATTTAGGCCACACACACCATAATTTTCTAAAAGGGAAGTAAATGGGATTGATGCCTCAGATGGAGTTGAATTATCTGTGAATGACCTTATATTTGATAGTGTATGGTTTTAGGAGTGTAACTGGTAGTGTGGAGCAGCTGAGTAGTTGAGTAAGAGAGCTGACTATGTAAGTAATATTAAGCTATGAAAAACACTCTGAAAACTCAGCTGTTTTACAAAAGCAAAGATTCATTTCTCACTCACCTTACATATCCTTTATATGTAAGTTTTGTTTCTATTCTAAGACTTAGTCATTCAGAGTCTTAGGGTGAAGGAAAAAACCCTCATCTGAGAATTTATGTCTTGTTACAGAGCAAAAAGAGCAATGGTAGAGTCACCCAGTCTCTTATCTCTTCTACTTGAATGGGGCATAGCACAGGGTCATAAGAATAAGCCTGACAGTAGTATAGTAGGAATGATAATCTTCCCACCAAGACAGGCCCCATAGAGACATTGATGGACTTTGTATAGAAGGACAGAGAATAATTTGAACAGATAATACATTATACTTCAGTAACATATAATAATTCCACCCAAGACTGATTTTTTAAAATATGTATAGTAGGCCTGGGTGGTATGATTTTGTAGATTCAGCCCTCTTTCTGAATACCCCCTCTTAGTGTATCAGTAATTCTACCCTGAAGTGAATTAATTTGAGTTCCTATGCAACATTAATGGCACAGAAGAAATGACAATTTTGATTGAGGAATGAAGGTTAGCAAAAGCTCTCAGTTTCCATTTCAGTCCCAGATCCATAGAGTGAGAGTACTTTAAGTGCACTTTAAGGCAAATTTCTATCCCTGAGCCATCACAAAAGGAGAACCTCATTTCAGATAATTAGATTTTTGACTTGCCAAACAGCTTTGTTACTACTTAGCAACTTCAAGTTCCTTTTTTTCTTGTTTAAACTAGGTTTCATACTACGGTTTTTGTTCTGTTCAATCTTGGTCTTTGTCCTATGGCTGGCTGGCTCTTTATCCAGTTCTGGCTCCTTTAACATTTGATTTTCTTTCTGTAATGTCACTAATACTCTTCAGTTAAGCATATTCCTAGTGTAACTGTACTGCTTATATAGCCTGGCATCATCTCTTGCTTTTATCTTCAGTTCTCCAGTTCCTGCTTCATTCTGATTAAATAACTCCCTCACCTGTTGACTCAACAGAGCTCCTTATTTCTGAACTACTAGTTTAGACACTAGGTGGTGCTATGCCTTTGTTACTGGTCTAGGTTTAATTCCCTGGAATTTTATCCCTAATTCTAGGAAATGGGATGATTCTGGAAAGTATAGATGGTCAGGACTAGGGGAAAGGTATGAAAACCAGCGAATAGCTAAAAATAATTTGAATATACAGATGAAAGTGGGCATTAGTAATAGAAGAAGTGCCTGGAAGAGATTGAGGATGAGGAAACCCACTGGGTATGTGGAATGTCATCCTTAGAATAAGCGAAAACTCTGAAAGAAGGACTGAGAAAGTAATGGGTGCACTTATAAGCAAGTATAAGCTGTACCGTATAACAACAGAAGTAATCCATACATGATAACCTCACTTTTCTCTGTGGACAAGGCTAAAAGTGAGGGATAGATGAAGGATAAGTGATTTAGCTAAATGATTATAATCTGTAATAGCAATTTTAGGAGTTTCTTAGGATCTATCTAAAACCAGACATATATTAGGAATACAGAGCATTAACCAGTGATTCAGTGATATTTTAGGATCGAGAAAGCAAAAAGTCTTCACTATCGGAGTTCCCTTCATGGCACAGCGGAAACAAATCCAACTAGGAACCATGAGGTTGCGGGTTTGATCCCTGGCCTTGCTCAGTGGGTTAAGGATCCAGCGTTGCCATGAACTGACACAGTTCAGATCTGGTGTTGCTGTGGCTCTGGTGTAGGCTGGCAGCAACAGCTCTGATTAGACCCCTAGCCTGGGAACCTCCATGTGCCATGACTGCGGCTCTAAAAAAAAAAAAAAAAAAAAAAAAAAAAAAAAGGCTTCACTATCAATGTATGCAAGATTTTTTTTTTGTATGATTAAACCTTACTTAGGGCTGTGTGTTTATTTTGTGTATTTTAAGTTTACCTTAAGTTTTTGTGTATTTAAGTTCACCTGATGTTAATCCTATAATATTCCCTGGCTTTTAAACACTGGCTGTGCAAGGAAATGGAAATCTGAGAACTATTTCCATGGCATTTTTAACATCCTAAAGCAAAAGATAACCATTTAAATGAATAGAAGGGATACAACTTCACAGCTGGAAACTGGATTTGACAGTGAGTACCAGTGATAGACTATTTCTTGTGGAGGATATCAGAAAGTAATACAGTAGCAGTCGAAACAACACTCTTTGTAACACGTTGTACTGGCTTCATTTATCTGTTCAATGAATAGGAAATCTACTTAAGCCACAGTTGCCAAGACATGCTATTTCTTTCACCTCAAATACATTTTTCACATTGCCTTTGTGATAATGGAAAAAAAGTGTTATAAACAAAAAGAATGTCTTTTATTTCACAGAATACTTAATTCATACAGTGAAGCTACTACCTGACGTTTCTGTTTGGTTTTTAAGAAACAATAACTTAAAATTCATGTCAACAATGAGGCATTTAGGAAACAGATTTATAATCTCAATGATTAAATCTATACACTAGATAGTTTTATATGAAATTTGAAAATGTAGGGAAATATGGAAAATGTTTGGTATATTAAAATCATAAGTAAGGAACTTCCACATGATGACAAACATAATGAATTTTGTGCAACCCACCCAGATTTATGATGTTAACAGAACCTTTTGTGTGAAGTGCAAAGCTTTATTTCATTTTCAAATTTCTATTGTCCTTTAAGAGGCCATTGTTATAGTATTCTCTAAAGCTATTCGATATCAAAAGTGAGAAAAATAATAAGGTAGAATGGTCTAAAAACTGTGAATATAGTAATACTAAGAAGTACTAATCTGGATCTTTGGTTGGGAGAGAGTGATGAGGGGATAAGCATTGTTACAGTTTTAATATCACCATAATATCTCATCATTATACCAAGTAGCATGTTTGTCCATATTTGTCAGATAAATTACATGATTTAACTATTTGTATGCATCAGGATTCAACCATTTGTATGCATCAGGACATTAGGTCAAAAAGCAGAAGCAGATGAAAACATTTTCATACTGAATTTGGCATTATATATACTCTTTTCAAAATCAAGGGTAACTCAAAATATAAGAAATGAAACAAACATTTTAAAAGAAGCAGAGGTCCTACATGCAATCAGTAGCTATCAATTTTGACTGAAACTGATAAAAATTGTTATTTAATTCATGCTTTTTCAAACTACTTAGAAATATGCATAAATATAGTGAAACAACCTGCTGGTTCTATAAAAATAAAAAAAATTAAGTCTCCCTCATGTCTAGAGAAGGAAATTGTGGTCATGGGGCTACTGCTTTTCTACTTGTAGAGAAGTGTGGTCATGGGGCTACATCTACACTGGAAATTTCTCCCTGGATATATTTGGCTTTGATTGATGGTTGTGGAATACCAACCCAATTTAAACACATATGCATCTACACAATCAAAATTTTGGACATGGATTGATTATTCTTTGACTTTGATACTTTGCTCAGAAACTAAGGTAGTTATCAAAACAGTTGGTCACAACTCCCAGATTACTGATATTAAAATTTTGTAAGTCTAGGCAAAATATATTGTCTAGATTAGATATTTACAAAATAGAA